>NW_007578219.1:419825-438764 GCF_000690725.1 Stegastes partitus
CTTTTTTGCTTATTTTTGGGTTCAAGCTGTCGTCCACCAGATCCGTCCTGGATCAAAGCCCATTAATTCCTCGACTGGTGGGTTTTCTGCTGATCTTAAACCTTCTGATGGAGCTCATGAAACCAACAGTAACACCATTAAAGCTGGACCAGTGAACTCCCGGGCCGGGCCGGGCCTCCTGGTGCCGGGCCTCCTGGTGCTGCTCCCTCCTCGTCTGGAGGTTAAGTGCTCCGCTGCTCTCTGAATAATTCAGGCCGGTCCGGCTCTTCCATTACGTGAAGCGTGGCGAGTGTTTTTTCCATCACGCCGTTACTCAGATTGATTCTCGTGCCCCCATTTGCTAATGCTGTCGCTCCTGGAAGCAGTAAAACCTAATTGCTCCACTAAAAAATATGTCTGATACCAAACTGAGAAAAAAAAAAACCTTTAAATGCCAAATGTGACCTAATTAATGGGAGCCGACCTCTGCGGGGCTCCTTTATGTTTTATGACTCCTCTGATTCTTTATTTTCACCCCCAGACGACCTGAAGCGCTTTTCTTAAAGCCACAGCGCACTGTTGTTATTTTTAGCTGCCGGCAAACTGTGCCCGGCTTTTATTTTGAAAGGTCGTCCATCACGACGCACTTCAGTCAGAAAGTTAGTTATCGCGGCTTTAATAGCGAAAGAAAGTAAGAAATCTAAACTCAAAAGACATTAAAGGTGTTTAAACGTAGGTTTTATTGATCGTCTAGTCGACCGACGGGAAGCTAATTGCTCATAAATTACTTTTTCGGGTCATTTATGAAGATGTTCCGTTTCCTGCCTTTTAAATGTGAATTATTGTGCGTTTTATGTGTTGCTCATTTGGCATTTCACACACTGGAGGACGCATTTGCTTTTTTTATTTAATAATCAGTTAATCTGCAGCAGGTTCTTGGTTCCTCTGACACGGTTTTATAGACGAGCTAAAAACAAAAAACAGATTTTGGACGTGGATCTTATTTACATGTCGTTGTTTCTACATTAATCATGTAATTAATGATTTTTCCTGATTTAGCTCGTTACAAAATGGGGAAAACTGTAAAAAGTTCAACCACAGGCTAATTTATTTGTGCTAATTTCAATAGAAAAGGTAATTTTATGGCTGCTGTTTGTAAAAACACAGATTTTGGACGTTATCTGTCGTCCGGTGCTGGTTTTCTTAGTCGACACGTTATTTAATGCTTTTTATCTTCTAATTATTCACCGTAATGGGACAAAAAAGGAAGAAATCTGTAGAAATAACAGTTAACTTTTAGAAAAATGACACTTTAAACCTGTTAAAGAGCCTCTCTGGCTCATCAGAGCAGCGTTGGTGCTAACTGGAAGCTAACTGGAAGCTAACTGGGAGCTAACTGGGCCGCAGCAGCGTTTCTCTGGACTTTCATCATCATCTCCAGTCGTCGACTTTACGAGCTTCCAGAGCCTCAAACGTCCTCGTAGCCTCACACATCCTTGTAACCTCGTTTCCGTTAATCGGCCGTCACTGCTCGTCCGTCTGCAGCCGTGAAGGTCGACCTCTGAGGCTCCTGGAGGTCTGTGGAGGTTTGTGGAGGTCTGTGGAGGTTTGTGGAGGTTTGTGGAGGTTTGTGGAGGCCGTTGTGGTGTCGTCTGCGGTGAGGCCACATCTGGCTCGGTGTGGATTAATGCGAGGGGGGTTGGCGGCACTTACGGGGATCGTCTGCAGGAATTAATCTGGCAGCGAGCGGCGCTCTGTCAGGGGTGATGTCTTCACCTTGGACGGAGGTGCATTATCTGGATGAGAGGCAGCGGCGGCCGACAAGACGGATTATTACAGGACGTCCTCCCTCCGCTGTAGCGCCTCGGCAGCCTCCTCGTCCTGGTTTCACTCATGGTCCTGGTTTTTATCAACATGAAGAGCAGGAAACGTAGATGTTATGCACAAAATAAATAAAACCAAATATCTGTAAAATAATTATATATTTTAAAATAAATCTAATTTTTATAACGTCTGTAATCGAACAAAACAAGAAAAAGAAAATTACGTGTTTCAGAAATCATTCACCATCTTTTACATCCATAATACAGTTAATTTTATTTGATTTCTTTTCAAATAACAGCAAATATCCTTTAAATAACGTTGTTCTGTGCAGATTTAAATCCTGTAAAACTGGTCAAACGTCGTAAAAGAGAGAATTATTATTTACAGTTTTGGCTTTTTTTCTTTCCTAACGGTCGACATCTCGTTAGTTTTAGGTCACCATAGAAACAGAAACTGCTTCATATTCCAGTTTCCTGCGTCTTCTTCTTGCCTCCACGACGTTTCCTCGCCTCCTTCCTGCACGTGCTGCTCGTTCAGAACCTCTCTGGATGTTGGTGTTGAGGTGGGCAGCGACGCGGAGCCTTTATTAGCATGACAATCTGCTGCCGATGAATCACCGCTCGTGTTCTACATCGAGCCGATTGAATCTGAGCTCTGAGTGAAGCTCGGCGGTCGGAGGAGGACGTCGATGGGAGCTGGTTTTAGGAACGTTCTCCTGATTCAGACTTGTGGCAGCTGTGAGGTTTAGAAGAAGGCTGTTGGTGTCTGTGGATCCAGTGATGATGCTGAAGAGACCAAACAGCCTCCATCCATTAGTGTTGAATTTTAAACGTACTTTAAACCCCATATTCTGACGTATTTCATCAGGTTGCTGCTAAATGTTGAGGATACATGTTTGGAGGATCCATATCTAGATATTGTGCATCGTTTTTCCAGAGTTGAACGACAAAAGTGGTCAAATCAACTCAAATTCTTGGACGTTTTACACCGAATTTAGGTCACTGGTACCAAAGTTTATGCAGTTTCACCACTAGGGGGCGCTATAGTTATTTTAAAAAACCACTCCTTCACAAATATCTGTAGAGTACTGACATATTTTTGCTAATTTAAATATAATTTTGCAAAAAAATCCTTTAAAAAAATCAGCTTTTTTTTTTAAACAGTGTAATTAGCTTAATTCAAACAGTCGTATCTCCAGAACGCTTCGTCTAAATGGAACCAAAATTGGTGGAACTTTGCAGAATCAAACTGTGAACAAACCTGCCAAATTTCATGCAGCTCTGCCACTAGGGGGCGCTACAGCGGGGAAAACTAACTCATTGGTTTTACTTACAAACACGTCTGCATTCATGAATGAGCAGCCATCACAGCTGCACTGGTTGAATTTATCTCCTTATTTTCTTTACTTCTGGAGCTGCTCGTGAGCTCGGCGCTGCTTCGTCCTCTTTTGTGTTTCCGGCACTTCATCCGAGGACGGACGCTCGTCTGAACAGTTGAGCTCCGATCGAAGCTTCTCGCTCCGACGTTTACGGACTCAAACGAACTGACGGGACTCTCCGCCAACCTTCGGCCTCTTCTCAGCCGGAGTGGGAATCACATTTCCTGCTCGTTGTTTCCAAACAGTCGAGTTTTTAACGGTGAAGTAGCTCCGGGGATGCTGTTGCCGTGGCGACGTCCGCCCGTCTCCGTTTCCATTTTCCACTCGAAGCTGTCGCTCAGACGTTCGGCGTCGGTTTCAGTTCAGCTCTCGAGGCTGGAACGTCCATTAGCGTCGAGTGTTTCGATGGCCGTCGAGTGTGTTGTTGAACAAATCCCACGAAAGTCAACAGAAAGCGTCTCGAGCCGACAGCGGAGCCGAGTTCACGTCCAAGTCGGCCCGAGTCGGCCGATTCCTCTCAGACGTGGAGCTGTGTCGGTGTAGCGTGTCTGGTTTTTGTGGTTTTACCTCGTTTGTGTCGTTTTCTTTCTGAGTTTTGTCATTTCGTTTCTCAGTTGTGTTCTTTCTCGTCTAGTTGTTGTCGTTTCATCTCATTGTGTCAGTCTGTGTTTAGGTTTTGTCGTTTTCTTTCTTATGTTTGTTGTTTTGTGTCTCATTTCTGGCGTTTGTTTTCTCCTTTTGTTTCCTGATTTTATCATTTTATTCCTGATTTCTGTTGCTTTGCATCCTTTTTTTTCTTTTCTTTCTCATTTCTGTAGTTTTCTGTCTTGGTTTTGTCTTTTTCTTTTTGAGTTTTGTCATTTACTTCCTCACTTATGTTGCTTTGTGTCTCGTTTTTGTCACTTTCTCTCATTTTGGTCGTTTTGTGTCTCATTTCTGTTGCTCCGTGGCTCGTTTTTGTTATTTCCCTTCTCACTTGTTATTTTGTGTCTCGTTGTTCATAGCTTGTCTCATTTCTGTTAGTTTCTGTGTAGCTTTATCTCGTTTTTTTGTCGTTTTGTGTATCGTTTTTTGTGATCTTATTTGTCATTTCTGTAGTTTTTGTCGTTTACTTTCTTACTTGTGTTGTTGTGCGTCTGCTTTTTCTCGTTTTGTCTCATTTTTGTCATTTAGTGTCTCGTTTTCCTCCTTTTGTTTCCTGTTTTTATCATTTTATTTCTAATTTCTGTTGTTTTGTGTCTGGTTTTGGGATCGTCTCTGCTGTGAGATTTGCAGAGGTTTTAGTTTTTCACAGGATCTTTTGTTTTTTTGCACATTTTTAAATCCGTGCTGAACCGTCACAGTTTCAAGCCTCGCTTTGGTTCATTTTGCTGATTTAACGGCGCATCAGACGCGATAAGTTCAAGGACCACCTGAAAGTTGGAAATGTGACGCCTGATAAATGGTGTCATTTATTTATTCATGCTAAAAACCATAACGAGCTTTTCAAAGCCGCCTCCACGTTCTGCTGAAACACTCTGAGTTCATCTGACTGTTGAAAACAAACCGCCGGCTGATGGACCGAAGCTTCTGTTTCACTCTCAGACGATGGAAATCACATCAGTGCCACCGTCCCAGCTCCGGCGTCGTTAGCTTAATTAAAGGACACATTAGCGAGAAGCAGGACGTTGATTCGATGACTCAGTTGGAGTGTTTGTTTTCAGAGGAAACACCAGACGTCGTGCTGAATAACAGAGCAAACAGCCTCGTCTCCGCTAACGAATCTTTAATCTGCTGCCGGTCGATGGATGGAGAACACGTCTCCGTCCAGGTCCCAGTCGATGAGCGATCGGTCGGCTCGATCGGTCGCGCTGCTCCAGGTCAATCATCGGATGTTTTCAATTTCAACGTCGGTGTTCCGGCGGTTTCCTTCAGTGTCAGTGAACGCAGCACGAGTTCACGACGTCTCCGGAGCAGGTTTCACACGGAGACGCCGACAAACAGCAGCTTCCAGGAGGATGGACTCAACGTTCTGGGCTTTGGTCTGGTTTTTACCTGCAGACAGGTGGCGTGTCATCGCTCCGTCTCAACCTGCACCTCACTACACGACACAGGAAGCTGGATTTAGAGTGGAGGCGGGTTAACGTCTGCACTTGGCTGACAGGAAGTGACAGTGACAGTAACAGGAAGTGGATGTGAAACCTTGAAACGTGTCTCCTGCTGCATCACAAACATATTTTAGTCAACATCTGTTCCTCTGAGACACCAAATGACAGGAAGTTGAATTCCTTTGGTTGTTCTCAGCGTGTACGTTCATGTTAGCAAACACCAGAAGATTAAATCCTTTCCTTTGTTTGTTTCCTCTCCGTTGCGTCGACACTTCCTGCAGTTCATCTGATTAAAGAAAAACTTGCAGAATTTTCCCACCGTGACTGTTGGTCACAGCTCAGTCGTTCATAACTTCACGGCTGCACAGAGAAGCGCAGAATTTTTTCTTTTTTTTACAGAATCTGTTTCGTGCAAACCGTTAATTTTTGGCATTTTTTTCTTTTTTTAAATGGGGCACGTAATAAAAAAAAGTGGTTTGAATGAAATATCCTGATTTTAAGCTGAGATTTTTTTGTTTTCCCAAAACAGAGCTGCTCAAACATTTGTTGTAAAGTTGAAGTTTCCTTTAATTAATGCTAAATGGTGTCATTTAGCTGATGAGAACAACCGATAACGACCAAAACGTGGACGGACAACATCAGAAAAACACATTTCTGTAGCAGAGGAAGCGTTTGTCTTTTACAGCCACCGGCAGAGAACGAACTTCATCACATGAAGCTTGTTAGAGCTTCTTTATTTCACATTTTATTGTCTGCATTTGCACAATTAAACGTCCATCAGCGTGGGAGGGAAGAGTTCTGATGGCGACTTTAGCCGACGGCTGCTTTTAGTTGAACCGTGTCAGGTTTATTCATAGACCAAAGACGACGAATCGGCTTCTTCCTGAGTCGCCTGAACGTCTGATGGAGACAGAAGCAGCCTGACGGAGGTTCAGCTGCTCATGAAGGATCCAGGAAGTGTGAAAGAAGCCGAGAGCCTCTGCAGCTGCTCTTCATCAGCAGCTCCATCGTCTCCATCGTCTCCATCTTTAATCCTCCTGCTTCCCTTCAGACTCTGCAGCTCTTTACAAACACTCTGAATGAACTAAAGTGTTCAATATTTGCTCACGGCTGCAGGAAGCGGCGCTGAAGCGTCGTGATAGAATCCTGACATCAGCTGAGAGGCTAAACGCTCGTTGTTTTAGTGTCACATTTACTGGAAGTTTCACTTTTTGGTTTCATGTGTGAAGCTGCAGAACTGAGGCTCCGTCACTGGTCCTTTAATTCACTGTCAGCAGGAAGTAGATTAAACTCACTGAGAAACGTGAGATTATACGACTGGTTTCCTAAAAAAAATGCATTCAAAGGTCCTAAAGAGCCTTAAAATCAACCTGCAGACACTTTGTTTTTCCCCTCAAGTTTATATAAATGAGTTTTGCACCAAAGCTGTGCGTCAGATTTTTATTTATCATCTGTTCAGGAGATTTTATTTGTCGACGGCTCGTGTAGTTAAATGCAGAGTTACTGCTCCACAAGACGATGCAAAAAAAATTAAAAATGTGCCTCAAAAAATAGAAAAAGTCATAAATATTGAGAAGGAAGAAACTGTGACTCCATCCCAGGTCCTTTAATGAACTCTATTAGTCGTAATTAGTGTTAAACTGCAGGTTGGTGCTGAAAAACGTGATATTAAATAAATATTTAATCAGGTATTAAACTGCATTTAAAGCTCCTAAAAAACCTCAAACTTTAGTTTTTCCCCTCAAGTTTCTATAAATGAGTTTTGCACCAAAGCTGTGCGTCAGATTTTTATTTAAAAGATATTTAAGTGATTTAATTTGTCAAATGCACGTGAAGTTAAAAGCAAGTCGCTTTTCCACAAGACGACGCAGCAACAGACACAAAAATTAAAAATATATCTTAAAAAAACAGAAAAAGTCCTGAATGTTGAGGAGGAAAGAGAGATTAGGTTATAACGTGTGAAGCTACAGAACTGTGAATCCATCACAGGTTACTTTAATCACCTTTATTAGTAGGAATTAGTGTTAAAGTTGATATTACACCCAAAAAACTTGTTAAATTAAATCCTTAAAGTCCTGTGTTTGCCTCTTCTCTACAAGTTTCTGTGCGTTTGTGTCACATTTTATTTCAATACCTTAAAGAAAAATCATAAAAAGTCTTAAATAACGAGCGTTAAACAGATTGTGAGTCTAAACTGTGGATGTTTTCTGTTATCGATGCATTTATAGATATTTAGCTGGAAGCATTTAAACATTTTAAACTCAGAGTCTGATGCATAAAAAAACTCTTTAAAGTTCAGAACACAGGTTTGACGGCGGTCTGCGAGCTGGAAGATGTCTTCTGATAAAAACCTGAAAGTGTGCACTGAAGTCAAACCTGAAGCTAATCTGCGCTAACAAACCTGCAGATAAAGTCCCGGCAGGCGAGCGAGCGAGTGGATTAGCGGCTGCCGTGTACTTTTAATGTCGCCGTGCGAGAGGATTAAACGATCAGGGTTCATCGGTTCCTTTATCAATCAGCCGCTCCCAGAGCTCCGGCTCCAGTCTGGTGGCTCTCCATCCGCCGCCGCCGCCGAGCCGCTAATCGGGTTTCTAATCGCTCGCCTCCCCGTCACTCACCGCCTGTCACTCTTCTATTTACTCTCACATTCGGGTTTGAAGTCTCGAGTTCTCGCCTCAAAAAACTCAAAATATTCTGCAGAAGATGTGAAAAAAAGCGGTTTGGTAATTAAAGCAGAACATCGTCGATGACTTCTGGAATAATTTGCTGCTTAATGCGTCGATTTTTTTCTCACTAATGGAAAGAAAACATCCAGAAACACGTTCAGTTTGTTTCGCTGCACTTTGTCTGTTTGCAGATTTCAATTATAATTCACATCTTTAAAGGCTGTTTTCCTGAAATGATTGTTTTTCCGTCTCAGAGGCACTTTTGCACTTTCATTCCTGTTTTATGTAGAATCGTCTATTTATAGAACATTTTGCTCCTAAAAACAAAATACATGTTTTTTCTTTTGCTTCTGAATTTCTAAAGTGACCAGAAGAGATCTTTGACTCCAACATGTCAATAAAATGAATTTTAGAGCAAATTTTTATCCAAAATTCTGATTTTAGTCACAAATTAATGCAAATTATGAGATTTTTTATATATATATTGTATAATGTGCATATTTGCACATCAAATGTCAGAAAACACTGATGATTTTGAATTATTTGTGACTTTTTTTCCACAATAATGGAAAGAAAACATCCCAAAACACACGTATTCTGCAGTTTTCTTTGCTGGAAACTTGATTTATAGAGCATTTTATTTTGAAAATGGATATTTTGCAGGTATTTCTGAATTTCTGGAGCGATTAAAAGAGACCACTGACTCTTTTGAAGCTTTTCTTTACATCCAAAATTCAGACTTCTGTTTTAGAAACTGATGCAAATGATGAAGATATTTTAGACATATATTGTCCAATGTGCATATTTAAGCAGAAAATGTGAACAAACACTGATTATTTTGGCATAATTTGCTGCATAATGTGATTTTTTTCACAGTAATGGAAAGAAAACATCATAAAATACATGTATTCTGCAGTTTTCTTTGCTGAAAGCTCGATTTATACAACATTTTATTTTGAAAATGAGTATTTTTTGCAGGAAAATCTGTAAAATATCAGTAAATTGCTGTGGGAAAAAAAAAATCACAGCTTATTTCTTATAGTGTACCAAACTCAATTCAAACAGTCGCTTCTCCAGAACGCTTCGTCCAAATGGAACCCAAATTGGTGGAACTTTACAGAATGAAACTGTGAACAAACTTGCTAGATTTCTTTCAGTTCTGCCACTAGGGGGCGCTACAGCAGGAAAACTAACTCATTGGTTTTACTTCTGACTCTTTTGAAGCTTTTTTCAACCAAAATTTAGATTTTTTCTTCAGAAAATAATGTAAATTCTGATATTTTTATTGGATATTTAACAGCCAATGAGCACATTTACAACATAAAATTTTAGAAAACTTCAGTAATCGTTAGTTCAGATCAAAACGTTCCCCCATGAAGCTGCTTCAGTCGTAATGAATGAATATTAATTAGCATCATAATAAATCACACTGAAGGCAGGAACTCGATTCTTTTACCTTTAAAGTCGCCTGAGACGTGAGTTTTAACGTCGTTGTTTTTAAAGCAGCTGGATTCAGCTTCCTGAACATTTACAAGCTTTATGTTCAAACTGTGAGCTTCTGTGAGTGGAACCGGAACCGAGCGGCGCCTTGACTCGTATTTAAAATCGTCTGGATTTAAAATCGTCTGGATTCCTGCTGAACGCGTGTTTCTGCTGTTGAGGTTAAAATCAGGTGAAATTGTGCAGAAATGATTCTGTTCTGCAGGACAGGCGATGAGGACAATAGCTTCTCACAATCACAAAGGATAATTAGGGAAATTACATCCGAAGACGATTATCGCGGCGCCTTAAAGTTTTTTTCTTCAAACTCCCGACGTGACCGTCGTATCGAGCGTCTCCGTCGATGCGTCTCCGTCCCGACAATCTTCCTTTTCATCCTTTTCTCGGAAAAAAACTCCTTTTGTGAGCCGCAAATTACTCTGTTTGTGCAGAAGCCTTCGTTCCTGCAGCTCCAACGTTGCCCCCGAAAAATTTCAGGAAGCTTCAAAATAAAAGCACGCCGGCGAGGTCGGAGCTGGAGGCGGCGGTGGGGGCGTGGCCTCTCGTTACCAAGATGGCCGCCGCTTGTAGGACGAGTAGCCATCAGAACCGGATCAGTGCAGGAAGAAAAAAGAAAAACAATTACAGTCGAGAGAAGCAGCGAGTTTCCAGAAAAGAGCGTCAGAAACACCAGAAAGAGGAAACTGCTTCTTCTGACGGAGAATCCATCGTCAGCGACGACGATACGACTGAAACCGTCGGAAACGTAATGAAACCGGCGCTGCTCAGAGAATCTGCTGCTAGAGGAGGAAGAGTGGAAGAAAAACCCTCAAAGGTTTATGAACAGAACCAGAAAATAACCCGGAAAGTTCTGAGAAAGTTAATTTGTGTTCAACTTAAACAAACTGCGTCAGTCGTTTTTAATTTACGACAACTTCCAGCGAAATTAAATCTGGTGGCAAAAGTTTTAAATGTTCGTCAAAAGTTCAGCGGCTCCAAGTGATAATTTCACGTCATTAAAACAGATTTTTAATTTGTTGTGAACTGATTCCCATAAATACTGAAATGGACACATTTAAAAAGATTAAAAAAATAAAATTAAAGTCAATTTAATTCAGTTCATTTAAAATAGATAAACAAATAAATCAAAACAACAAAAAAGTTTGATTTGTGGATTATTTATTTTACATAAATGGGAAGTAAAACCCACAGTTTTTACTAAAACAGGAAAATAATAAAACCATGACTATGTGTTGTTTACAGTTTTAATTTTCAGCCAAATCTCAGAATTTTTTTCACTTGATCGTCGGTCTCAGCTGCATCGTTCATACCTTCAAAGTTGTGTTAAAAAAAGCAGAATTTTTTGTTTTTTACAGAATCTCTTTTGAGCAAACGGCTGATTTTTTTATAGATTTTTTTTTAGTTAAACACACGTAAAATGATTTTGACGAAACATTTTGAGAACGTCACAGATGAGTAGTTCGAGGAGTGTTGGAAAGCTGAACGCTAATGATCCTGGTTGTGGTGAATGGTGGCGTGTTGGTTTTATTTTTTACAAACTTTGAAACCTGTTGGTGGCGTCATAACTTCAGCCTTTCTGTCTGTTTCTAACTGAGCGACACGTCGTCCGTTTAAATTCAACTCTTCTGATATTATTTTACTTCTATAAACAGAATCCTCCATTCTGCTGGAATGTTGGATGACTGAGAGAAGAAAAGTTCAGGAAGTTTCCAGGTCAGGAGTTCTTCTGCCTCCATAGAAATAAGAACCACTGAACTCTGAGTCGTGTTTGGAGCTGAACGAATCCACCGCCGGACTCGTCAGCGGCGCGAGAACTTCAGATACGAGGTCGAGTCAAGAAATAACGAACGCTTTCTGATAATAAGACGTTTGTGGCCGAAGCGTCGACCTGCTGTCCTCTGACACGTCTTTAATTATCCGTTTCTTTCATTTCTGTCGTTAAATCGAGGCTAAAACGAGCTTTCAGACTTTTCCTTGTGCTTTTTTTTTACTTCCTAATTTTCCTTCTTCCATCGTTTGTCTGTGAAATCACTTTTTTTCCTCTCAGTCATTATGTTTTATTATCTCAGTCGATCTTTATGAACTCCTCAAAAATGTCCTTTAAAGGAAACCTGCAGAGTTCAGAATAAAACCTGAACATTTTCATGCTTTGTGTGCGTTTACACGCAGAAATTAACGTTAAATCTAAACTCTAAAACAATATTTATCTGAAATATTTATCAGTTTGAGTCACGACGACTTCTGAGCCGAGATAGTTTTAATTCAGCTTTTTAAAAAAAAATGTCCAAAAAAACACAATAAAGCTGTAAATTATTCATTATTAGCCAATTACTGTCAATTTTATGGCTGAATTCAAGTGTTTCTTTGCTTTTTAAAATAAAATAAAATCTATTAAATGCTTTAAATGACACAATTTGATTGTTATATTTTGATTAAATTATTATTATTTATTGTTATTTCAGTTTAAATTCATGTTTAGTCTCCTTTAAGTAACGTGTGGACGAACACAAGCGAACTTTAAATCTGCACGTCTCAGTTTCACAAATGGACTTTTGTTGGCGTTTCGCTGATTTTAAGTAGAATTAAACATTTTCACTGCTAGAAAACGTCTTAAATATGTTTTAACCAGTTTTGTTTCATTTATTTAAGCAAAATGGTCGTTTCTGTTCATGAAAAACCCTGAATTATTCTTAAATATGAGCGGAAATCACTCATTCTTTGCACATATTTCAGCTTCTCAGCTGATGAGAGAAATGATGATGGAACCAGTTAAAACAGCAGCAGTGGACATCGGCTATCAGGGTTTAATCTGGACGGAGGAGGTTTTA
This sequence comes from Stegastes partitus, assembly GCF_000690725.1. NCBI lineage: Eukaryota > Metazoa > Chordata > Actinopteri > Pomacentridae > Stegastes > Stegastes partitus. Next base: position 432,088 of record NW_007578219.1, read on the forward strand.
ATGCAGCGTAAAGAGGTTTCAGGAAATAATTTTACTTAAAAAATCTAATTTTAACTAGTTTTGTTGGTTCGTGTTTCATGTAGTCCTGCAAAATTATCATTTTTTGTTCATGAATGGTTCAAAATAACAACAAAATGCAGAACTTTTGACTCATTTCTTGCTGTTGTGCTTCATTAAACCTGAATAATTCCTAAATATGAGCAGAAATTCAACCTTTTTGAGCATATTTTAGCTTTTCAGTCACTTTAAAGACGTTTTATGCAACAACTTTCTTTCAAAAATCCAATGTTTTACTGCTTTTGTTGATTAGTGTTTCATTTAGTCGTGCAAAGTCTTGGTTTCTGTTCATAAAACGGTTTAAATTAACAGTAAAATGCAGAAATGTTGTATTAAATCACGTCACATTGACTCATTTCTTGCTGTTGAGCATCTTTAAACCTGAATTATTCCTAAACGTGAGCAGACGTTCCACCTTTCTGATCATATTTTGGCGTTTCAGAGCCGCTGATGTTAGAACTCCTGACACATCTGGACCAGAGGTGTTCAGCCGTTGAGCCGCTCGGCGTTGCGACGCTTGAAGGTCGCCCTCCGGATGCGGCCGGCTGATTGTGATATTTTCCGGCCTTCAAAGGCTTCTGCAGAGACCCAAACCAGGAGCAGCTCGCCGCCTCCTTTTAAGCCTTTAATCATCGCTGCTGCTGCTGCTGCTGCTCCGGGTTTTTTCTTTTTTTGTCCCGTGATTGCAAACGGCGGCGAGAGGAAGCCTGACCTCTGGGCTGCAGGTGCACCAACGGCTGCACGGACACCAGCCAGGGTTTGTTACGCAAGAGCGCACCATGCCATACGATGATGATGATGATGATGATGATGATGCTTTGTTCCCACGCATGGAAATGAAGCGCTGGAGAGCTGCGAGGGGGCGGCTAAGTGTGGAACCTGCATCGCATCTGGAGATTAAAAATAAGCTCCGTCAGACAGACAGAGGACGGCAGCTTGGAGCCGATAACGATCAATAATCAGGAGCTGATCGGTCTGTTATCCATCTGACAAACAGATGATCGCATCACAGTGGAGCAGAAATGAGCGTTTTATTGGACCAAACAGAACCCAGAGCAGCAAAAATAAGTCATTTTAAAAAGAGAAAATCATTCTGTGAAAAACCAAAAACTCCTCTGAGCAAGAAAAAACCCTCAAAACACAGATTAAAGGAAGGAACAGGCTCAAAAAGTTTAGTTTTCTGACCACATTATAAGAATAAAGCAGGTTTTTCTGTTTCATAATGATGGACGGTGCATTACTCGACAGAAAACTACATCCTCCGGTTATTTTTTTTAACCTTTTCATGAACAAAAACAAGCGTTTTACTGAACTAAACAGAACCCAGAGCAGCAAATAGTTCAAGTCAGTTCACAGACAGGAAATAGAAAAACACACCGAGTTCTTCAACAATCCTCCATCTAACCAGGTGTGCTTCTGTTGGTGAAGTTAAACATTTACAGACCTGAAGTCATGAGGTTTCAACAGATTTACTTTATTTTTTTTAAGTCTTGTTAAAAACGTTGACATCAGATTCTGTAAAAACAACAAATGAATAGTTTAGGTTGAACTGCAGGAAGTGTGTCCACAGAAAATGAGAGAAAACTGTCCCAAGGAGACACAAAACAGCCAAAATGAGAGGAAAGAAAGGAAGAAATCCAATCTACTGGATCAGTGTGTAAAGAGAAAACGACACCGAAACATAAAAAATGAGGAAAATGAGACGCAAGACCATGAAAACGAGACGTAAAACTACAAAAACGAGACACAAAACTATGGAAATTACACAGGAAATGAAGGAAACGAGACACGAAATGAGAACAATTAGACAAAATTTGACAAAACATCTGCAGGATGAGGCGATGAAACGACATAAAAAAACATAAAAATGAGACAAGATGAGGACAAAGAGACGCAACATGAGAAAAATGGGACAAAAAAACAAGAAAAGACACAAAACTAGACAAATGAGACAAAAAATTTAAGAAAATTAACCAGAAAACGAGGACAACGAGACACAAAATGACCAAGACGAGCTGTTGGACGACACACGACGAGACATTAAACCAGAAAAATGACTCAAGATGAGAAAAAAATGACAACATTTGGAAAATGAGACACGAAATGACAAAATTTTACAGGAAAATTTAAAAAGAGAAAATCATTTTGCAGACTTCATGCAGGAAAAACCCTCAAAAGACTTTAATCGTATTTAAACGATGAAACGTGTTCATATAGTTGAGTTTTTTTTACCATAATATAAGAACTGTGAAGGTTTTCTTTTCTGGTCCAGAATGAATCTTTGATGGACGTTAATCTGAGTTACTTCACTGTTATTTGGGACCTTTCCTTTAAAGAAATGGAACTTATTGGGCGAATAAATCAAACAACAAGAGTTTAAAAGAAGCATTTTATCAAAAAATTCTCAATTCCTAAGATTTTACCATTTCTATAAAAAAAAACCTTTGATGCATTAAAAATCTTCAGAATCAACGCCCGAAAGGAAATAAAGTTAATTTTCTGTCATGATTTGTTCAAAACTTGAAGAAAATCAGGAAATGTTTTCATCAGTGGAGCTAAAACTGGATTAAATCTTTGCTTAAACCTACGACTTAAACAATTAATCGATTAGTTTTCAGCTATTGAATCAATCAGCAGCAGATCAACGAGGCTGAAGGTTCTCTGAATGTTTCTAGTTTTCTTTCCTCCTCTGTGATTGTGAGATAAATATGATCGTGTTGTGGACAGAACTTGAGGACGTTTTTAGCATGTTCTGATATTTTAGAGGCCAAACTTTAATTTAAATAAAAGGTAAATGAGAGTTTTGTGCAGCTGTGAATCAGAGCTGGTGCCTGATGAGCGGCTGACGATGGACTGGAAGCGTTTGGACCATAATTAGTGGGAACTGTGAGCAGCAGGACGTGATCACATTCAGCTTCACTCACTGCCTCCTTTGTGCAGCAGATTCGCTGAATGTGCAGAAACCTGCCAGAGAGCAGCGTCCTCCGGCTTCGTCATCCCGCCTCGTCTGGGCGCCAGCGTGGCGTCGCCGCTCGGCGCTGGACAGACGGACGAACAGCGAGGGTCCAGGGACGCTTTAAAGACCGTCCGGCTCCGTTTTTAGCCCTCCGAGGGTTATTTTTGGGGGAAGAACATCTCGTCTCGTTTCCCGTCGCCTCCCTGTCTGCCTGCTGCAGACTCGCAGGGCGCCAGAGGGGGCGCTGTGGCGAGAAAACCCAACGTTACAGCCGCAGTCTAGAAACACTGAGTTCTGACTCCATCGGCGTCCAGCTTCTCTTCCAGTTCCTCCCTCAGACGGCGGCCGAGGCCGGAGCAGACGAGTCAAACTTTTCCACGCCAAAGCGGGAAAAGCGTGTTTCTATGTATTATGTAGCTGCCTTTGTGCAGGAAGCTGAGCTACAAGACAGAAGACGGCCCGAAATAGCTGGAAATCCTGCAGCAAAAGGCCCCCAGTTGCAGAATTGATTGAATTATGCATCACTTCTCCAACCATCTGAACCCCCAAACTGGCTGGCAGCTTTCAGAGGAGCGTCGTCGTCTCTGGAAAAGGGCAAAACTACAGCGATTCACAGACAGGAAATAGAAAAACACACCGAGTTATAGGGGTCTTCAACAATCCTCCATCTAATCATGTGTGACGTGTGCTGCTGTTGGTGAAGTTAAACATTTACAGGCCTGAAATCATGAGGTTTCAACAGATTTACTTTATTTTTTTAAAGTCTTGTTTAAAACGTTGGCGCCAGATTCTGTAAAAACAACAAATTAATAGTTTAGGTTGAACTGCAGGAAATGTGTCCACAGAAAATGAGACAAAACTGTCCCAAGGAGACACAAAACAGCCAAAATCAAATCTACTGGATCAGTATGTAAAGAGAAAACGACACCGAAACATAAAAAATGAGGAAAATGAGACACGAGACCATGAAAACAAGACGTTAAACTAGAAAAACGAAACACAAAAATATGAAAATTATAATGGAAATGAGGGAAACGAGACACAAAATGAGAAAAATTTGACAAAATTTGGAAAATGAGAAAAAAAAATGACCAAGACGAGACAAAATGAGAAAAATATAGAAGATGAGAGTCGAGAGAAAAAGTCTGGAGCGACTGAAACATGGAGATAATTCAACATCTGCAGGACGAGGAGACGAAACGACACAAAATAAACATAAAAATGAGACAAAAGATGAGGACAAAGAGACGCAACAGGAGAAAAATGAGACACAAAACTAGAAAAACGAGAGAATTACACAGGAAATGAGAGAAATGAGATACAAAATGAGAAAAATTAGAAAACTGAGATACAAAATGAGGAAAACTAGACACAAAACGACCAAGACGAGTTGTTGGAAAATATGCAACGAGACATTAAACTAGAAAAATGAGACACAAAACCAAGAAAAGACACAAAAGTGGAAAAATGAGACACAAAATTAAGAAAATTAACCAGGAAATGAGAGAAATGAGAAACAAAATAAAGAAAAACGAGACATGAAATGACCAAGACGAGAAAAAAAATTACACAAAATGAAAAACAAGACAGAAAATGAGACAGAAAACAACAAAAAAAGAGACGAAACTATGAAAATTAGACAGGAAATGAGGAAAATGAGACACAAAATGACCAACAGAAGACAAAATTTGAAAAATGCGGAAAATCAGCCGAGAGAAAACCTCTGGAGACATGAAGATAGTTCAGCATCTGCAGGATGAGGAGACGAAACGACATAAAACATAAGACACAAAATTAAGAAAATTAACCAGGAAATGAGAAACAAAATGAGAAAAATGAGACACAAAACTATAAAAATGAGAGAATTACACAAGAAATGAGGAAAACGAGAAACAAAATGAGAAAAAAACTGAGAAAATTTGGAAAATGAGACTCAAAATGACCAAATGAGACAGAAAACAAAACATTTGCTGCAGATCAATGCGTGATGTTGGTCGTAGTTATTTATGCATTGATGTGAATTAAATCTAAAGCCAGTGACGGTGATTTAACAACTGGCCGCCTTGTTGAGCAGCTTAAACACTTGGTTCATGTTTTAAAAAGGCCATAAAACGAAGCCAAAGTCGACTCAGACGTCTGTTCATGATGAAAGATGCTGACATGACTGACCCTCCATCCACCCCGACCTCCTCCCATCAGCTCCACAGCTCTGGAACTGGATTCTTTGGCCTCTGAAGTCATGTTTTTCTAAGCCGTTTGCTCCGATGTGCTTCTTCGAGGCCCTAAAAGTGTTCACAGAACCTTTTGAAGGAGATTTAGAATCCGAGGAGAACCGGCTAAATGTTAAAGCCGCCATTAGCTCCCGCAGGACGCTTTGATGTACGACGGCCGCCGCGCGTTACGGCGCCTCCCAACCTTCGTTAGAGCTTCATGCATCCACAGCTTTTGCAATTATTGTCGACCTTTAGGAGGAAGGATGGATTCTGCGAACGGCTCGGCGGCTCCGGAGACAGGAAGCATCCGTTAAAGCCCGCCGCGGCCAAACGATGGACCGCCAGAACCGCTGTGTTCCTGTGGCGAAATATCACAGCGATGAGCGGAACGCAAACGCAACTGTTTATGGGGAACTGGAGGAATAAAAGACGGAAGTAAACGAGCCACATTTAGGGAAGTAAGCCACTAAAACCTACACCCTTTCAAAATAAAAGACTTTGAAAACGGTTTCACCAACCAGACTCACATTAAGCAGTGAACAGGAACCAAAACACACGAACGACAAATTAAAACCAGTTCCAACCATCAAATGCAGCTGCAACATCGCTGCACCAAAGAGTTTATTTCAGTTAGAATTAATAATTATTTGTCATTTTTATCAACTTGCATTTAATCAAGAGCTGCAGATAAAAGGTTCTGTTTCAGTTTCACCACTTCAGCCTGTTTTTTTATTTATTTTTTTTAAAGGATCACGGGTAATAACTTTAATACTAATGCAGAAACAACGTATTGCTGCTCCTCTTCAGCCGACCAATCGGGTGTTAGCTGGACTTGTCACCATGGTAACCAGGAAAATGGAGGAGATGTGGCATAAGAGGCGTATTTTAACCCAGATCGAGGCATTTTTCCAAAACCTAACCCTAGCTGAGCTTCTAACGGGTAAACGTCTCGGACAGAGTGAGATCTTTACTTAAACCGAAGCAGGAAGTGAACGGCTGGCCTTAATGTGTTTACTTTCAAAATAAAACTTAAGATTTCATTGGTGCAGATTCTGAAGCTGTTTTCTTCACCAATCACTGTCCACCTTATTCAGCAGTAATTTTGGTGCCTAAACTTAATCGAGCTTCTGAGGCCTTAAAGAAAACGTGACGTGTTCCCTAAAATGAATCGAGTGATTTGGGGCTGAAACTGAACCAGGAAGTAAACAGGAAGTGACAGGAAACAAGACTTGGGTCTAAAACTAAAGTTCTCTTGTGCCTCATTGGAGGCAGAACCTGGACTTCCTGGTTAAAGTCCAGTTGCTTTTTTAAGCCGGACGTCTTTCCTACAACCTACAGTTTAGCGTCTTGGTTCTGTGTTGTGTCTGTCGTCGGTGCATATTGTTGTCATTTCTGTCACCCGGGCCTGAATACAAATAATGAATCTACAAATTAAAAGCTGAAAAAAAAAA
>NW_007578219.1:439704-441206 GCF_000690725.1 Stegastes partitus
AATGACCGACATCAGCTGCATCCAGAACTAGTTTAAAGTCGCTGAACGTCGTCTTTGCTCCTCTTCTTGCTCCAGAAGCTGATCTCGGTCTGATTATTCGTCGTTTCCTCGTCGTGCAGCGTCCTCCTCGTCCGATCAGGCCGTTTGGATGACGGTCACGTCGGATTGAGTCGAGCTGTGGAGGCGACAGAATGCAGAATGTTTAACGGACGGCGAGGTTGTGACCGGCGCCGCGGCTCCGGCTTCCATTTCCTATTATACGGCTGGTTAACGCCATCGACTCCTCCGCCTGCTTCAGGTGTTTCAGCGCCACATTGTTCGGTTTTCTTTAACAAAGAGCCTTTTCAAAAATGTTTATTGTGCACCGTGGAGAAAAAAAAGATCAGAAAATAAATGTGAAAATCTGGCAGCAAGGCGCCAGAAAGTAAACTAGAAAACATCTGCAAGTATCCCTCCAATAATAACAACAACCTACATATGTTTAGCAGATTTACATCCAGGAACACAGAATCTAAAAATACTGATTTTAAAGTGTTTCTTTTTTTTTTTTTTTACAGTCAACATGTACATGAATACTTGTTTCTGTGATTATCTGTAATTTAGTAAAAACAGGGAAAATAACACTGGGACTATGCATTTATTGTTTTAATCCCTGATATCCGTCGTTTTCCGTTCAAATATCTGCAAAATATTTTACAGAAGTTTTTTAAACAATTTATTATTTAACAAATGTTCCCTGGTTTGTTTTATGACAGGTAATAACTTGTACAATTCCAGAATAAACTAAAATGAAATAAATTCTAAAAAGTATAAAAAATAATTATTTATTCCACAAAGTTTTTACTGCATTAAAACAAAAGTTAAAAAAAAAAAACAAAAAAACAACTTTAGAGATGTTTGCTCTTGGAAAGGGAGGGAAAAACTATATAAAGTACATAATGTAGTATAAAATAAATACAACAGCATAATTATTGTTTTAAAATAGTTTTTCTCCTTTTGTTAAATTAAAGATAATATTTAGTAAAAACACGGAAAATAAAAAGGTAATTTTCATGGTTGTAAAAAGAATAAATAAAAAAATCAAGAAACAAACAAACCAAACAGGCCAAAACCATAAATAATAGATAAATAAATAGTAATTAATTATTTTTGCAATGTGTAACTATAAATTCACTCTATTTACCCGCATTGAAATCAACTAAAATTATTTCACAGATATTTGTTGTCATTTTTAACATTTGTGAATGGACTTTATTCAGCAGTTTTTTCTTTTACATATTTTTTTTTTCTAATCAAATGATCCAGTGTGTTTACATTAAATTAACAAGAGTAACGAGTCCTCAGTAAATCCTGTTTAGTTTATGTTTAATGTTTTACTGTGACACCAGGAGTCACGTTTAGAAAATATATGTTTGTCATTTTATTATTTTGTTAAAGTCGTGATGAAATCTGAGCTTTGAGGTGATATTTCAGATCGCAGCCGCGTTTTTACGACAGCGATC
>NW_007578219.1:441738-444625 GCF_000690725.1 Stegastes partitus
TGGACGCTTCCTGAAGCCGAGGGGCTTCGACTCAGGCGGAAGTGGCTCAAATAACGGTGGAGGATGAGTCTTCAACACGTCTGGGACTCGGTGCTTTTTCCTCTGATTAACTCATCAGAGTTAGTTTTTATTTTAAATTTTTGTTCCATTCATTGAGTTAAAACAAAACATTTTAACAGAAAGGCAGCAGAAATAAGAATAATCTGATGCTATCGGCCCCTTTTTACCCAAAGAAATACGTTTACACAGAACTTAAATGACTAGAAGTGAACTTAACATGAACTAGAAGCTGGAGTTCTTGTGTTCTTTGCGTCTTTAAGCAGGCGGGACGTCACCACAACGTTCTGCTGCACAAACTGAATCGATTTAGTTTGAAAATCTGCCGTTTTCCCGCCTGCAGGCTGCGTTTGAGCTGCTTCAGACGCCAAATCCACCGACCTGCGACGGGTTTTACGGCGTCGTCGCTCTTGTTGGTCGTCGGAGATCGTAGTCGCCACCCGCAGCTCAAGACGGCAAAATCAGAGTTTATCTACAAAACAGGACTCATTAAGGAGGCAGCTGATGAGGATTTTAAAAATAAAATGCAAAACTATCAACCTAGACTGTGTTCATTCTGCCTCAGAGGGACGTTAGGAATCAAAGCTTCTGTTGTTTTAGGGTCAAATTTAGCCAAACGTGGAGGAAAGCTGTTCGACTGGTTACAGACAACGAACGAGCTCATTGTTTAATCAGAAAGCTGACTCGTCGCTCCTCCTTCTTCTTCCTCCTCCACTGATGAGTTTGATCTGATTTTATTCAGATTAACGTTTCATATTTATCATATTCAGAAGTCCAGGACGTGTTGCTGCTGCTGTGGTTGTTGTTGAAGCGTTTAAATGTGAGTTTTCAGGAGGACAGAACGACCCGTCAGGGACCAGCAGCTCCTTCACTTCTCAACCCACTTATTCTTGTTTTTTTTAATTTTTCCAGCCGTGGGACTCGAATCGGCCCTCGGAGCGGCCGTTAGCGGCCGTTAGCAGCCGTTAGCAGCCGTTAGCTGGTGGTCTCCGCTGGCCGCTCATCGTGCTCTTTATCAGGGCCGATTGCATTGCAGAGTTTTAAAACAGCCGACGGCCTCATTGCCGATTCAGGAGAGGAGCTTTTTAGCATTAACCGGCCTCGAGTGCATCGCCGAGCGCAGCCCCGGCTCTGGCGTCGCCCCTCATCCAATCACACTTAGGCGCGATGATGCCGTCCATTAGCATCGACCGGCTCTGCTGATGCGGCAGCTCTCGCTCCGCTCCCCTCCACAGCTTCATTAGCAGATCGTGTCGGGATGCAGATGAGGAGTTGGTGGCGTCGGCGCAGTGAAGCGACGCAGGAAGTGACACGGACGCAGAACGAAGGATCAGGTGTTTGATGCTGAGAACTTCCTGCAGACCAACAAACACGACTCACGTTAAAGATTCGTTTTGTGGTCAGAAGACGAACATTTCTTCTAAAACGTCTCGTCTGAGCCTCATTAAGCTCCGTTAAGCGTCTGAACGTCTCAGTTTTGAAGCACCGCCGCCGCATTTCTGCACATTTTGTAGAATTTTATTTATTCTACGCACCGACTTTGACATTATTTCTTCTTATTATTATTATTTTAAAAATGCAGAATGAAGAAAACAAAATATGAGAAAAAATAAATCCTGAACTAAAGTCAAACTAACTGCAGTTATCTGTAAAATGATTTTATATTTTTGCTGAGTCATGTTATGCTCACACATGACTCCTGTTTATCATAAATACAGATTATTGATCATCGTCTGTAGTTTTGACTACGTTTATATTAATTATTTTTTCTGTGATTTTACTGGTTAAAGAGGGTAAATAAACTGATTTAAAATATATTTACTGTTTTTCGCTCCACAAACATTTTGCTTTCAAATAATTACAAATATTGAATAAATATTTTTTATTTTATTTTTTTTACAATCTACTGTTATTTTACAGATTTTCTGTTTTGTGAAATCACACATATTAAATAGTAAAATGTCAGTAAAATATAATTAAATGTTGGCATGTTGAAGACCGGACAAGTCTGTAAACAACATCAATACAAAAATAAAACAATAAATACATAAAATCAGCATTTTTATACTTTTCTTTTAAACAATTCTCCAAACTGACCATAAAACTGTTTAACTTCATTTAAATGGACAAAAAAATGTAATTATTTCTCACATATTTGTCGTTATTTTAAAGAAAACTGATGCACATTAAATACTTTACATGCATTTAATGTAATGTTGTTATTTTCACTGTTTTTAGTGAAATCACCTTTAACATGCTCACAAAAGCACAAACTCTTAACTTTGAAAGTGAAACCTGAGAAATCTGAAGAAATATTTTACATTTTTTGAAAAAACCTTCCACAAAGCAGCGGATCTGCCTGAACAGTCGTTTGTTGAAGCTCTGAAATCATTTTTAACATTTAACATTTTTCACCTCACATCAGATAATTGAGGAATTATTTCAGCTTGAGCCAATTTTATTACATCTTCTTGTCATTTTCATGTCGACCTTCTTCCTGTTTCTTGAAGCACATTTTGAACCTGATCTTGGATAAATTTCTCGTCGATGTTGTCGTAGCTTCAGAACCTGCAGCTCATCTCGTCGTTTCCTCGACTGTCGGGCTGCTGGCAGGAGGCTTGTGCTGAATATTTAAGCTGATGATGAAATATTGACGGAGCCCGGAGGCCGTGATCTGCTCGGCGGATCCGAACCGCCTCCTGCTCCAGAACCGCGGCCTGAAGATCGCCGTCTGAGCGGGAAAACGCTGCAGGACGGCCGAGAAACCACAAGGCGTCAGTTTTAGGTGGAAATTAGAGCAACAGGACGTTTTTCTTTTAGATTTAACCTC
>NW_007578219.1:445500-452689 GCF_000690725.1 Stegastes partitus
CCGTGCTGCGTTCAGGTTCTGATTGACAGCTGGTTCCGGCTGATGTGTGGGATTCTGGCGGCCTCACAAGCTGCTGACAGACTTGGTGTTCGTCTGCTGCCCAGTTTGCGTCAGTCGGGTCGTGTTTGACCCTCAGAACCCGACGGCTCTGACAGGCAGCGTGTTGTCTTCTATGAAAAATGAAATCAGAACTCATCAGTATTGCTCCGTTTATCGGCCAGAAACCATAAAAAAACCTGAAAAAAACCATCAGATGTGCAGCTTTGTGCTGATTCCCAGACAGAGCTCGTGTGATGTTTGGTTCTGTTGGGAATAAAAACCACATCTGAGCTTAGAAGCAGAACATTTAAACCCTCTGTGATGAACCAGGACTGAGCAGAAAGAAAAATAAACAACCAAAGAAAGTTATGATTTAAAACTGAATCATTTTGCACAAATTTTAACACGTCTGAACTCATTTTGGACATTTTGAAGTCGTGTTGAACATGTTTTCTTTCTCCTTGGACGATATTTCTGAGTTCTGGCTCCATCATTGTTCTGTTTCCAGTGATTTTGCACAATCTGAGTAATTTTGGACAAATTTCAAGTCATTTTAACACCTTTTAAGTCATTTTAGACATAATTTGAGTAAACTTTGTGAATCATTCTGGAGAACTTTGAGTCACCTTGGACGACATTTCTGACTTCTTCTCACCTTCATAATTATTCTGTTTCCATCAAGCTGCAGGACTTTTGGGGAATTTTGCAGAAATTTTATGTCATTTTAACACTTTAAATCTAATTTTGGACAAAATTTGAATTTTTTTTAAATGATTTGTGGATCATTTTGGACATTTTTAAGTCATTTAGGAGAAATTTGAGTCACCTTGGAGATTGTTCTGTTTCCATCGATTTTGCACAAATTTCAAGTCACTTTAACGCCTTTTAAGTCATTTTAGAGGTAATATGAGTCATCTTGATCGATCTGTGACTCACTTTGAACGTGTTTCAGTCTCCTTGGACGACATTTCTGAGTTCTCGCTCCATGATTGTTCTGTTTCCAGTGATTTTGCACAATTTGAGTAATTTTGGAGAAATTTCAAGTCATTTTAACACTTTTTAAGTCATTTTAGACATAATTTGAGTAAACTTGAATGAGTTGTGAATCATTTTGGACATTTTAAAGTCATTTAGGAGATATTTTGAGTCACCTTGGACGACATTTCTGAGTTCTGCCTCTAAGATTGTTCTGTTTCCATCGATTTTGCACAAATTTCAAATCATTTTAACGCCTTTCAAGTCATTTTAGACGTAATGTGAGTCATCTTTTGGGCATGTTTCAGTCTCCTTGGAGGACATTTCTGACGTCTATCTCCTCCTTCATGCTCGGTTTGTTTCCGTAGAGCTGCAGGACTTTATGTTAGGATGGAAAACGAGAAACAACCGAGACGTTCAGAGGGTTTGTTTTGCTGAACTCTTCCCGGCTGCATCCCTCAACAACCTCTGCAAGCAAACAGAGAAGCATCCCGTCAGAGCGATGAAGGTGAAACCGTTTATCCTCCTCCGACTTTCCTCAAATGTAAAACTTTAAGAGCCCAACACCTTTTGTAGTCGTCTGATATTAAAGTTCATCCGCTCGGCCTGGCTCCGGCGATAAATGGGAAGTTTCTCTCCGGCGTCTGAACGTTTCCCACAAAGCTCCTTTTATTTCTCCACTTGAATCGCTTCCGCGGACTCACGGCGGAGCAGATAATGCAGCTAATGGCTCCTCCAAAAAACCCCAACGCCTTAATGGAAGTTCACTCTTTTGAAACCGACACTGAAATGGGACTTTTTATTATTATTATTTTATTTTTTTCTGCTTCCCTGCAGCAGAAAATTTTCCTCTAAAGGTCGTTCAGTGAAGCAGACGACGGAGGAGTTAGATCGAATAATTAGTGACTCACGTCGATGTTTTGCCGCCGCTACCAAACCCCAAATTCCACATTCACGTAGAGATGCATCATTAAAACATTTTTACAGTTTGGAGTCGTAGTTTTGCTCAAAGTCATTCGTTCGGATGACTCAGCTTCTTTAAAAACAGACATTCATAAAGAGACCTTGAGTAAAATGAAAAACAAACAATTTTAGATTTCGATGAAGAGAAAGGATCAGAAAACTTGTTCGACTTTAAACCAGAAGGGAGAATCAGCCGGCGTCTTTTATTCTGAAAGTCGGCGTCTTTTATTCTGAAAGTCTGACTCGTCTCAGAGCGTTGAATGAAGAAAAACGTCTTTTGTGTTCGAGGAGATAAAACCTTCGGGTGACGAAACGGGTCAAACCGCCGCTTTTATTCTGGACTCTCGTCACTTTGAGGCCGGAGATTGTAATTCAGTGAAACCAAAGAAATCCACAAACGTTCCCGTCGTCCTGTCGCTCTCACCACTTCCTGTTTCTACCAGTTACTACCTGTCATTTTAACATTTTCTTTCAAATTAAACCAAATAGCTGCACGATTATGACTTTCGTTGTTGATTTAACACAAAAAAAGTGTAATTTTCGGGTCAAACGTTGACATTAGTGAATAAAAAGTGCAGTTTTTTTATGATTAGCGTGTAAATGAATCCTAGTTTTTACTGATTATTACCCAGAAGTTCAGTTCATGAACTCTTTGTGAACGCCTCCTGAGCTGCTTCCTGAACTCCATCGGTTCCCGCCGTCGTCATGCTCGGCTGAAGGACGGCGGCTGAGTCAGGACCCGACCCGGTTCACGGCCCGTTCGCCGGCGCGCCGCCGATGCTGCGTGAGGGTAATGGAGCGGCCTGATGGCTACTTAGCTTCCATAAATACGCTACGAGGCGCAAACTGCCGAGGAGGAGGAGGAGGAGGAGGAGGAGGAGGCGGCGCTGCCTGTTACCTGTAAATCAGCTGATCGGTTTGTGGCGTTTATTCCTCGTCTGTCATGATGAATGGAAACTGAAGATCCAGCCGCTTTCAAGATGTGAACAACAAACAGAGACAACAATACATTAGAATTTATTTAAATGTCGTTCGTGTTGCTGGAAAGACGCATAAAGATAAAAAAAACACGTCTAATCCTGGAGTGAGCTGACGAATAGCGTGAAGCTAAAATTAGTCCCGACATGTGATTTAACGTGATTAACGCGATGGAGCTGCTGCCTGAACAAACTGAACCTTCATAAACTCCAGCTTTCTGTTTGAACGTCTCGTGTCCGACCCGTCCGTCCACCCCGACCTCCTCCTGGCTGATTTAAGCCCACAACTGCTCCCAAAAAATGTGGATTTTAATCAAATAAAACAAACATATTTACAGGTTTCTGACATAATTGTGAACAGAACCTGGATGATTCTGTGTTTTTGTCGTTTGAAGCAGAAATCCTCACTTTGACCTTTAAGTTATTTAAACGTTTAAACAGCTTTTATTTTTCTAATGTGACAGGAAAGCAAACGTTTCTGTATCGGTTAAGGCTCAGGTCAGGACGTTACAGTAAAGTTTTGCACAGATTTACTATTTTATTATTATTATTATTATTATCATTATTCCTGTAGAAATGTTGATGCTTCCAGTGTTTAAAGTCGGATTTGCAGCTTTTCTTTGCAGTAAATGTTTTAGCTTCAGGTGAAGACTTTAAGCTTTTGGGACTTGTGGCAGACTTTGTGCAAATCATTTGTCAGTAAAACAGGCGCGTTTATGATGTTATCTGCAGCTAAACACCAACCTTGAAGCTTTTCCTTCTTGACTCACACCTTGAAGCGACGCTCTACACTCTAAACATGCATCGATTCAGTAGAAGCTGGATCTAACTTCAAGTGCCAAGAGTTTGTCTTCAGACTTTGAGGATTTTTGACAGATTTTGTGCAGATTAATTGTGATATTAATATAAGTGTTGCTGCTTCCAGTATTTCAAAGTGGGATCTGCAGCTTTTCTTTGCAGTATTTCACAGCAAAGTGAATGTTTCTGTGTTTTGGCTTCAGGTTCAGACGTTGACTACAAACTTTGTGCAGATTGTTCATCACATTTCAGAGGAAACAGGCTCGTTTATTGGTGCTACCTGTTGAAAAACCCTCACTAACGAACCAGCAGTCGCCTGAAACCATTTTACACCTGCGTTCCCTTGCTCCCTCCTTCCTCGTTGCCTCCTCCCTCGCTGCAGAGGTAGCTGCTGCTCACGTCACCGGCGTCCGTCCTGGTTTTACCGTCTCGTGAACCCGACTGTCCGTCCTCTGCTCGTCCGTCCGTCCTCCAGAGGAGACGATTTACGACGTCGCGCCGCCGCTCACATGCGACGCACGAAACCCGCCGAGTTTACTGCGGCTACAAATCCTCCAAAGCCAGGATCCACGTGCACGGGTTTCCTGCGTGCACGCGGCCCAACAGCTACTCCAGGAGGTTTTATCCGCCTCTGGAGGGCAGTTTGATAGAAGTCGTTATCTGATTCCTGCTCTAACCCGACAGAACTGGAAACCACAGCAGCCGGCGTGTGCGCTCGATCGTATGTGTTTGTCGGTTCGGCTGCGTGTCCGTACGTGCACGCTCCAAGACGGACGGCTGCACACGTGCACGCTCCAGGACAGACGGCTGCACACGTGCACGTTTCCGGGCCGCTGCGCACGGCTTCAGGTGATGCGTTTTGAAAGCGAGCTCATTTGTTTTGGGTTTCCGTGCCCACATGCAGCCGGAGAACAAGCAGAGAACGATAGAAAAACGTCTGGAATCGGAGGGAACAACAACAACAAGTTTATCTGTGTTTGACATCCGAAGCAGGAAACCCGGAAGCTAGAAAGAGACGAGCACGGCGAAGCAAGAGGAAGACGAGATGGAGATAAAAGAAGCAGAATGCAACATATCAGTGTTCAGAAATGAACAGAAAATCAGTACAGATGGATAAAAAAGTGTAGAGAGAGAGATGCAAAACAAAACAGACCAAATAACGAATTTAAAACTAAACCCAGTGCAGACGACTGGTTTTTAGTTCTAACATCTCGATCTGGGAGTCGACACGTAAACCAGTTTAAAGTTGTTGAAGCCTGATGATTAAATTCAAAACCTTAAATTAGTTTTTTTTTATTTAATAGAAACCAGACGTTTCTACGGAAGCCCAGAGCGGTCATGGCCGCACATTTTTTTAAACGACGTTCGTTTTCTTGAGATAACGAGATAATTATCCCGTTGACAGTTTCTTCTGTCACTGCAGCCTTCATCAGAAGTTGTCGGACTTCCTGGTGTGACGTATCTTATATAGACAGCTGACCGGGAACTCCGACATGACGTGTCATGAGAACAGCTGACCGGGAACTCCGACATGACGTGTCATGAGAACAGCTGACCGGGCACGACAACTTACAATGAAGCGCTCGTGCCCGGTCTCGTCTGTCCTCCGGTGCCCCGCTGGTGACTGAGGATGGAATCCATCCTGGACCGGGCACGAGCGGGCAAACACAAACACCAATTATCTCGTTATCTTGAGAAAACGAAGTTGGTTTTCTCGAGATAACGAGATAATTAACTCGTTATCTCGAGCAGCAGCGGAAAACGACGGCTATCGGCTTCCGTATGTTTCACATTAGTTGTGTTTTTTAATCAAGTCGTCGTGACTTTTACAGACTGACGCTCCAACTTTTCCTCACAGGTTTAAATATTAAGACATCACAGTATTATAAATAATACAGCGTGTACTAATTCAGATGTTTAAGTTAAGAATGCATCAGTGCACTAACATATAAACCAGATTACTTTAAAGTCACACCAGAGCAGGTGAGTCCATGCAGGGAGGAGGTCGGGGCGGATGGACGGCTGCTTTGATTTAATTTAACATCAAACTGGGCGACAAAAATGTAATGTGATGTTCTGGATTACAGCTAATTATCATTTTAATTGTTATTTAATCTTGATTATATTCTTGATTAGTCGTCTGGGCTGTAACATGTCAGAAAATGTCCTTTACCTGAAATAAAACCCAGAAAAGCAGCAAGTTCCTACATTTAAAGAACCGAATTAAGTGTTTACGGTAACTCAGTCTGTCGTGATTTATGTTCTCGAATTAATCGATTAATATTTTTTACAAAATGTCTGAAAAACGATCGCTGACCACCAAAAAACATCCGGTTTGCCGTCATAAGAGGGAACAAAAAGAAGCCAGAAACAAACTGTGATCAGACAATTTGCTTTATTCTCTTAAAGAAAAAAAGAGAGAAAACACTCAAAGCGATTTATAGATTTCAGGTCCCGTCCGTCCATCTCGTTATTTCCTCAGAGGGTCGGAGCTCTGACTGAATATTAACCAGATCCTGAATGTGAAGGATTTAGCCACATCTATGCGAGCGGAGCCTCTTAAAGTCTGTTTGTAGCTCAGAAATCCAAAAACAACAGAAATATCACGGCTGACAAGTTGATAAAACCGTCGGATTAGCTGGCGCTCCGCCTGGATCCCTGCAGACAAGCTGCACTCGGTTAGTTACCGGCAGCCTCCCGAGGAGTCCCTGTTTGTTCTGGGCTTGGTGCGGACGTCTTCCTCCTCCGTCACGCTCCCTCCGTCACTGTCGCCGGACTCCTTCTGCGGAGCTGGAAGTGAGGCGAGCCAGGGTCGGGACTGTGAAATGATTTAAATCCTCCCACGGGATCCGCAAAGAAATCCGCCTGAAACACTGAGTTATG
This sequence comes from Stegastes partitus, assembly GCF_000690725.1. Taxonomy (NCBI): domain Eukaryota; kingdom Metazoa; phylum Chordata; class Actinopteri; family Pomacentridae; genus Stegastes; species Stegastes partitus. The sequence continues at coordinate 452,136 of NW_007578219.1, forward strand.
GACCCGAGCTCAGCGGGTCGGAAGATATCGCTCACACCGGCGCCTCTGGAGGGTTTCGGGGGGATGAAGGAGGAGGACGCAGCGAAACCACAACCTGATGCTCCGACCATGGAGAGGAAAGTTGTGCGATTTGTATTCCCAAACAGCTCCGGCGTCGCCAATCTGGTTTGCATATTAATAAACTTCAGTCCTGAACAAATGAAAGGCGCTGGAGGCTGTGGAGCGTAGCTTCATCACCCAGAGCCTCCACACTCATCTGGGCGCTTTATCATCGCTGGAAGTTTCCCCCCCGCGCTTATCGCCGGGCGGCGGGCGGCGACTCCGGCGAGCCAGGGAAGTGTGGCAGTCGGCTTTTTGTCGAGATGATTAATTTTAGCTGCTGCGAGTTTCAGGGGTTTGTTAAAGGAGGACGCTCAGATAGTTGTTGGTGCACCACAAAAACAAAACAACAACTTCCAGCAGCTCCGGTGTTTGAGATGTTTACAGCAGCTGTTTGGTTTTTGTAGCTCAGAGTTACCATCAGATAACTGAAGACATGAAAAGATGTGATCAGT
>NW_007578219.1:453719-459072 GCF_000690725.1 Stegastes partitus
CATGGTGGTTCTACTGATAGAACTGTCTGAACAGATGAACGTGGAACCTTCAGGCATCTGGACCAGACTGGTGGAGGTCATCAGATAATAAATGATTGATGTGTGTCCAGAGAACAGAACAGATATAAAAATGTGCACCAAAGCCAACAAGTAAGAAGCTTTAGAGCCTGTTTTACATCATTTTCCTGGGATGTGACTGAACGTGCATCGTGGTGGTGAGATGTTCCTCTGTTTCTTGGTTGTCTTGATGCTTTTCTTTGTCTAGAATCGACCGTCTGGACCGTCGGCGCTGTAAATAACTACAGCTGCAGCTTTGCATTATCTGACATGATCTCAGCGCGCCGTCTCTTTGAACAACCTTCTGAGTTACGATGTTTTCTGCTCCTTTTTTTTTGTTTTTGGCCCTCGCTTGGTTTTTAAAAGCTGCTTTTACGAAGCCGTAACTCATCTACGTTTGCACCGGCGGGCGATTCTGGATCCAAAACGGGCCGTCGATGGTTCATCCGGAGCTGTTTGGGCTGGCGTTCATCACAAGTAATGACAGGACATGGTGTCCAGCCTTATCTTTTAATTAGTTTCCCTCTGATCCCTGCCAGCTGAGGACGGCAAACATTAGCTTTGGATGCATGAAGCCGATGCCGTAACCTTCGCTGCACCTGCAGACCGACTCATTTCTGCATCGTTCATCAGCCGGTTCTTTAAAATAACACCGATCGGTTCGAGCCTCGGCTTTAAATGTGTAAATATCTAAAGCGCAGGTATTTCTGATTTTTATCTCCCTGAGAGCTGTTATTTCCTCCGCGAGCCGTGACCTTTGTTTTATCACTTGTAAGTTGCTCTGAGTGCAGGATTTAGCAGAATAACCAAATGTCACGTCTGAGTGTAATGGATTCGTTTGTGCCGCCGCAAAAAGGGAAAAAAAAGAAAAATAGGAGGAAGAGCAAACCGAGGAGGAATGAAGAAGGATGATTCTGAACCCAAACAAAAGCACAAATGTAAAAAAAAATGATGTTTTTCCAACGTGGGAAACTAGTGAGACGATAAAAACGTAGAAAAATGAGTTTCTGAGACAAAGAGCAGCAGACAAACAGCTTCACACTCAAAGTCTACGACAGAAATACATATAAAGTATAGAAATACTGAAGAAAAGGTGAGACAGGATGAATTTATAATATCAAAAGAGTGACACAGACACTTGTAAGATGAACATTTTAAATATAAAATACTAGAAAAAAAGCAGGACAGAAGACAGGATAAAAAAAAAAAGTAAAATAAATTAGTAAAACTGTGTAAAATGATTCTAAAATCCTGGAAAAGCAAAACAGAAGAGGACAGCAACTTCTAAGATCACTTTCTAAAATATAATAAATATAAATTACTAAAAAAACAAACAAACAAAAAAATCAACTTGAAAAACAAAATAGAAAAATTCTAAAACACTGGCAGAGTGAAAGAGAAAAAGAAAGCAACTTATAGGATCAATTTATAAAATAAAATAAATATAAATTACTTTATAAAAAACAGAATACAAACCTGTGTTGTATAATAATAATAAAATACTGACAATCAGGACAGAACAGAACCTCAACACGTGAGATCGATGAATTGAATAGAATAAATATAAAATACGAAACAACAACTTATAATAAATAATAAATAATCCTGAAATACTTAAAAAGTGAGACAGAAAAGACAAAACAGTCCAACAACTAGTCGGATCAATTACTGAACAATCCACAGAATTAATAGAAAATAATGAAAAAGATTTTTAAAAAATCATTAAAAAAAAAAAACAAAAAACCAAACACCTGCAAAATCAACTTAAAAGAACAAAATAGAAAAATTCTAAAATACTGGAAAAGCAAGACGGTAAAGGACAGCAACTTGTAGGATCAGTTTATAAAATGTAGTAATTATAAATTACTTTAAAAAAAAGGCAGAGAACAGGATAAAAACCTGTCAGATCAACGTGTCAAACTGAACAAACTGGTCTTTTCTTCACGTTCCTGCTTGTGTTTGGGTTGAAACTGACCAATCAGGAGGCGGCAGGTGGAGCAGAGCTGCTTCCTGGGTTCTGGTTCTGGTTCTGTACCGTGGTCACCACGTGCACGCTGAGTTTGTGCCGTTCACAGTAGAGCTGGATGATGAAACACCTGCAGCAGCGTTCAGGGAACATCTGGGCTGCTGCTGCTGCATGAAGCTGCACATCTGGTTTGTATTCAAAACGTTTCATCTGCTGCCACTCATAAGAAACGAGTCCGAGACGGTGAAAACCCACCGGAGCCGGTTCGATATTTATCGAACTCACGTTTAGACGATTTGTACAAACTCAGAATGGAAATAAATCCATCGATCCACTTCAGCACCAGAACCCGCCGTCAGGGTTTAAAGACGTCTTGTTTTAAAAAATCACCAAAAACACGCCGTTTATCAGAGACTGAACCTGGAACAAGTGAAATAAATCTTAAAAATACGACTTTCCCGCGGCGCTCAAACTGCTCTTCTGTGATGTTCTGTTCTGTTGGAAAAACGAGTCCAATCCAGCTTAAAACCAGAATATTTTATCAGCATCGTGGAGGCTGACTCAGCTGTCGTACGCGTTGAGTCCAGGTTTTAAAAAACGTTTTGCAAAGTAAACAATCGAGCGTGAAGGAAGATTGACGACTTTCCCACAGTCCTTGAACTCCTCATCTGATTAAAAACAAGCTAAAAATCAAGTTTAAAATCACGATGTTTCATCAAAATCACTTTATTTTACGTCTTATTTTCTAAAAAAATGACAAAAACAAATCGTTTGAACCAGAAAAAACCCAAAAAAGCCAAATTAATGTTATTTTTTGTGATTTCTGTCGTATTAACGGTGAAACTTTCTTCTTGTTGATCTGTTTCCGTGGAGACGCAGGACTTGTGGGAAATTTTACACAAATTTTGAATTATTTTCTTAAAATTTTGAGTCATTTTGGACAAATTTCAAGTCATTTTAACACTTTTAAAACTAATTTTGGACAAAATCTGAGTCACCTTGAACCATCTGTGAGTCATTTTAACGTCGTTTTTGGACGTGTTTTGAGCAGCTTTGCACATTTCTATGCGCTATGAGATGACTTGTTGTTGTAAATATGCGCTATACAAATAAAATTGAATTGAATTGAATTTCTGAGCTCTTTCTGCGTCTTCGTGGTTGTTTTAGTTCCATAAAGATGCAGGATTTTATACTGCAGTGAAAAAATGAGTAGAAATGAGAAAAACGCACCCAGATTAATGTGAATCATCTCCAGCTTCACTTTATTTTCAGTGTCACTCAGAATTTATTCATGAATAAAGAAAATTAAATTATAATTCATGCATAGCCACAGATGAAGCTCCAGAAGGAGACATTAAAATTAGTTTTTAATCACGTTTTAATGATTCTGGTTAAACCTGTGTCCACTTTAATCATCTCTTCTGCACTGCGCTTGATTTTTTTCATCCTTTAAAACCTTTTTTCTGCTGCATTTTGTTCATATTTAATCTTTTTCTTTTACTTAAGAAGCTTTTTAGTCCTACGATAAACAGCTGATCCCTCACTGGCTTCCCACCAACAACCACAAACTGCTTTAAAAGCAGAAGTTCTTTTTATTTTCTTACAGATTTTTCAGCTCTAATCCCTGAATTCTGTGTTTTGCAGCCAAACAGGAAAAATCCTCGCTGGAAGTAAATAAAAATCCCGTTTGTTTGGTGGGAATCCAACGAAATCAGCAGAACTCAGGTGAAAATTTGATGGTTTCCGCTCGAGACGAAGCAGATTTTCTGGTTTGTGTTTGTGGATCTGAAGAGGCTGTGGAGGGATTCTGTGGCGGTGTCGTGTTGGTGCGGATCAATAACTGGACGAGGCGTCCGGCGGCCTGCTGGGAGCTGCAGAGGTGCATTAATGTGATTTGATGCGATGCACTTGATGGTATTATATCTGCAGGATGCGTGCTGAGGATATAAATAGGGCGCTCGCTGCCGACTGAACCCGGCTGTCAGTTTATTTCGGTGACGGGCGTTTTTCAGACGAAGCGTTTTGATGTTTGTTTGGCAGCTTCGTCGCCTCGTGAGCAAGTTGATACCAGTTTAAAAAAAAAAACAACTCGTGGCTCCGCAGCCGAGAGAAGAAGAAAAAAAAAAGTCTCTGCAGGAGGAAAATCCAACGAATCCAGTCCAGAAGGATCTGATAGGAATCAATTAAAACATGATCAGCAGTGGAAGAAACAGGACGTTCAGCCTGAAGGTGTGGAGACGTCAATGTGATCAATCAGGTTTATTTATACGGATCATGTTTAGAACAAGACTCCAGTCAGATCCTTTATCTTCTAGACAGGATTCCTTTTGTTTGGCATTTTGGACTCGTTTTCATCAGTTTGACGTCATTCTAGAAAGTTTCTCATCGTTTTAAGTGAGTTTTGGACGTCTTTAGAGAATTTATTTGTCATTTTGGACGTCTTCTCAGTCACTTTAGATCATTCTTTTAAATATTTTTGACATTTTTGATCATTTCAGATGGGCTTCAGAGTTATTTTGGACGTCTTTTAAAGCATTTTAGAGAATTTTTTGTTATTTTGAACATAAATTGAGTGATTTTAGAGAAGTTGTCGATCATTTTTCGTTAGTTTTGGCGTCAGTTCGGACGTCTTTTGGTTTATTTTGTAAACTTTCAAGGCTGAAGTCAGATCTTCCAGACAGGAGTGGTTTTATTTGGCCAGGTTTAGGACAGGTTTGGGCTCATGTATGTTTTGGTCATTTTGGACAACAGCTGAGTGATTCTGGAGACGTTTCAGATGGTTTTGGGTTAGTTTTGGAGTTCCTGACGACGTCTGTTCAGTCGTTTAAGAGAAGTTTTTGTTATTTTGGTCAAAAACAGTCATTTCTGATCATCTGGGACAAGTTTTGGAGTTGTTCTGGACATCTTCTGAGTCACTTTAGATCATTTTTAAAAAACATTTCTGATCATTTTGGGTTTCAGAGTTATTTTGGATGTCTTTTAAAGCATTTTAGAGAATTTTTTGTTATTTTTGCACAGTTTTTGACTCATTCTGGAGGGTTTAGGGGAGAAGAGAAACTATAAAAAATGCATTCTGGGTAAACTCTCCAGTCTCATACCAGCATGTGTGATGCTGGTTGAATGAAGAGTCTCATTTTGATGCCAGGATCATCTCCTACACTTGATCATGTTTGTAATTTCAGACATATTTTGATCATGTTATACAAGTTTTAGTCATTTTGGACAACATGTGAGTGATTCTGGAGATGTGTTGGGTTGGTTTTGGTTCAGTTTTAGAGAAGTTTTTGTCATTTTGGTGAAAAACTGAGCAACTTTGGAGACATTTCCGAT
>NW_007578219.1:459383-462495 GCF_000690725.1 Stegastes partitus
CTCGATTCATTTTCCTTGTCGTTTTGAACAAGTTTTAGTCACGTTGGACCAGAACTGAGTCACTTCAAAGAGGGTTCTGATGGTTCGGTCCAGTTTTGGGGATATTTTGGACGTCTTAGGTGTAAGTTTGTACAACTTTTAGTAATTTCAGAGAAGTTTTGGAGACGTTTGTGATCCTTTTTAGTGACTTTTGGCGTTAATGTGGACATGAGACAAGGAAAAAGCTTTCCTGGCCTGTGTGACGGTGTTTGGTCAGAACCACTTTCTCGTTTGTCCCTGCGTTTGAAGCCAGGACCGTCTATTGGACCTCATGATGAAGACGTATTCCTCATGACTTCATGACACGTACAGGATACGATCAGCTAATCCTGAGCCGCTCAGAACGACTTAAACCTTAAAAACAACCAGAGAATCACACCGAACCCGTCCAGACTCTCCCGGTTTCCCAACCCTCCGATAATCCGTCGGCTCGCTGCCAGAACTTTTAAAGAAGAAAATCCCCTCAGATCCATTTTCCATCTGTCGAATGATGCAAAAACTGCGCTTTAACTCTGGACTCAGTGATTTCCTACAATACCCTGGGGAAAAAAAGGCTCCAATCTTTACAAGTAGAAAAACATTTAGACCTTCAGAGGAGTAAAATCCGACAATTTGTTGGTTTTCCGCCGTTCAACGGGGAACCGGCGCCGGGCGCAGCGTGCTCTTGGACTCTCGCCTTTGTTGAGGGTTTCTTGCCTGAGAACCGGCGGTAACGAGTCGGATTACAGCGATGGGAACCAGCAGAGGTGTAGCACTTATTAAAGATGAATGGAGCTCGGCGCTGACTGACAGCGGCGGCGGCGCTCCCAGCAGGCCCAGCGTGAATGTGATTATCCCGGGATAATGCTGTTTCCTCTCAGAATAGAGCCGGTCCGTCTCAGAGGGGAAGGATTAGATTTAATTAGTCGCTGCTTCCGACTCCGGCGTGCGAGCGCTAACACCTCAGGAGGAGGAGGAGGAGGACGAAGGAGGAGGAGGTGATGGAGGAGCTGCAGGGTCGCCGGCTGACCTGCGCTCCGTCATTAAAACCTCCTCCGTCCACCTTTCCTCCATCCGTCTCTCTGCAGCGGTCATCCTCCTCCTCCTCCGGCGCCGAGCGAAGCCGTGACGGCGGCTCAGCAGGAGGAAGGTTCTGGATTCAGGCCTCAGAAGAGAAACAACATTTCATCTTTCATTTAGTTGTAGAAGAAATCCTGGAGATCTGAACTTTAAAAGACAAACTGAACACAGAAACAAGGAAAACAATTTTCTGTTTACTTTAATCAGTTTGTGGTCATTTTGTAGTAATGGAGTAAAAATAGATTATTTCTGGACTTCGGTCTTTTTTTAGTTTAGTCTTATTTTTTGTGCAGTTGTTGCAGTTTTCTGGTAATTTTACACTTTTAAACCATTTTCAACAGTTTGTGGTTTATTTTCGAGAGATTGTGAGAAATTAGGGGCATTTTCTGTGTAGTTTTAAACAACTTTTGTGTCATTTTGATCAAAATTTATCATCTGAAAAACACAAGTTCTGTTAAAAACTGCATTTAAACCAGTTGATCATCACCTCCAACAGAAAAATGTTGTCAAATTCTGTCATCTTTCTAAAAATTAGAGCAATTTTGGATCATTTGTCCAGCTTTTGAGGTCTTTCATTTCATTTTGAACTACTTTTGAACACATTTGGTCATTTTTTTCATCTTTTTCACCAATCTTCTGGTAAAATTGCACTTTTATGTCATATTAAACAATTTGCAGGTTACTTTAGAGAGATTTTGAGAAATTTGGGGCATTTTCTGCGTAATTTTAGACGACTTTTGTGTCATTTTGATTCATTTTTAACGGATGAAAAACAAATTTGAGTTCTATTAAAAACTGCAACCAAATCAGTTTGTCCCCCCCGAACTTCCCTGTTAACAGATGAAAATTAAAGATGTCAAAAATTACTCTAAATTAATCAGAAATATTTAATTTCTTTTAAGTAAATGATCTGAAATTTGTCCAGATTTTAAGTTTTGACAGTGACACCATCAATAAGTGTTCAAAATAACAAAAGAAATCTAAATGCCTCAAATTATTATTAAATATTTAAACTGACAAGAAAAAAATCCTAAATTACCTGAAGATTGTCAGAAATGACTCAAACAAAATGTCCAAATTCACTCAAAAAAATGTTTTAAATTAACTGAAAGTTGCCAAAAAATTACACAAAATGATCCAAAATGACTCAAAGTTTCACAAAATGACTTCAGATTGTGACGCCTGCAGTCGATGCAAAACTGATCTGGTTGCAGCTTTCAGCAGAATTTAAATATAATTTTCATTCATCAACAACGGGTCAAAAAAATGTCCCAAACTTCTCAAAACAACTAAAAGCTCAAAATGACATGAAAGACTTAAAAAGAAAATGTCTAAAATGACCTAAAAATGGTTTAAAATTGAATAAAAATAGTTAAAAATAACACAAACTAAACCAAGATGTCGACTTCCTGTAGCTATAAAGTTTTGAGGCTCATAAATGACGGAGCAGCTGAAACATAAAGCCTCATTTTAACCAGACTCCACGTCCTCTAAAGGCCTTTATCTCTGAAAATATTCAGAGTTCGAAGGTAAAACTTGTCTCCATTAAAAGGTGGGTCTCACATATTCTAGTGCAGGTGTCGCCGTTAAAGAGCTCAATAAATATGATAATACTGATTATATAAGATCGGTGCAGCCGGGTGATTAAATCAATCTCCATAAATCAGTCTCGTTAAAAATCAGGGCATCACCTTCGATTGAAGGGAAAATGGGCCGGATTAGAATATCAGCCTCATAAATCAGTTGTTGTTGGACCTCTGACCAATCATTAAATTAATAACTACAAGCAGAATTAGCATATCAATAGTTCAGGTGAAGGAGCTCTGAGTAGTGGAGGTTCATTAAATAAACCAGGATGTGGAATAAAAGTGCTAAAAACAGGCACTAATAATGATAATAAACCTGCTTTTATTATATTATGACAGCGTATAAAGCTCCCGGGTTTTGTTCGTAGCACCTCTTGTCATTATTTCTGTTGTTATCCTGTGTTTACACTTTATAAAATCCTTTTTGA
>NW_007578219.1:462974-468114 GCF_000690725.1 Stegastes partitus
TACTGCTACTATTGTCAGAGCTAAGATTTGTACTGTTACTTCTACCATCAAAGCTAACATTAGACACGACTACTACCTTTAAAGCTAATGTTAGCCACAATACTACTGCTACTATCAAAGCTAACATTAGCCACATTGTTGATGCTACATGTGTGAGCTACTGGATCCCTTTAACCAAAGAAATCTAAATATTCTATAATATTATAATACAGTCTATGTAAATGTGTGTTTTATTTGTTTTTAGCAGTTTCATGAGCGAACTTCTCCCATCAGAGAACCAAAAGTTCCTAAACAAGCCCCCCGTCATCTCCACTTTGTCGCTCACTTTCCATTTCAAACAGCAGCGAGAACAAAGCCGCCGTGTATTTATTCAGGAAAAAAAGAAAAGAGGCAAACTCGGACAGAAATAGAACCGAAGCTTTAAATGTTAAACCGTCATCTCAGGAGCCCGTCAGTCAGTTTTTAAAAACTCTGATTATTGTTGAACTTCTCGGCGTCGGACCCCTGAGCTTTTCCTGCTCGCAGCTTCTTCAAATTAGTCTTTTGTTCTTGGGGATGGCCTCTCCGGTCCACTCCGAACTCCTCGGCTTATCTCTCCTCCTCCTCGTCGCTCTTATCGGCCTCCTCGACGCCTCCTCGCTTTATTATTAAACTACTTCTCCTCACCAGATTAACTCGGGCTGCTTTTTCTCAGTAAATACTCTTCGTTATGTTGATTTCCCTTTCCCCCGTCCCTCCCTTGCTCATGTTGAAAATGATCTAAACGTGGAGGTTCTCCACGTTTCCAGGATCAGTAACCTTATAAAGCCTCCACAGGGTCCCTGGAGGCTCTTTATTGCAGCATATTGATGATTTAGGCTGTATTCTTAGAGCGTCTCAAGTTTTTCCTAAGGATGGCACTTAAGAAAAGGTCACCGAGTCCGTAAATTCCAAATTATTTCTCCTTAGCATCCCTCCAGTCCGGGTCTGTGGCAGAATTATCCTCTCTGGAAAATGATCAATACGCTTTTCTCAGCAAAATGACTTTGAGTTGCCAGAATTTTATCTTTTTGTCAAAAAAGAAGCAAATCCAACATTCAAACAGCTTTCCTACATACTACCACGGCCTTCAAAGCTAACGTTAGCCACTGCTGCTACCTACAAAGCTAATGGTAGCTTCATTACTACTGCTATTACCTCTATCAAAGCTAACATTAGCCACATTGCTACTGCTTCTGCTACTACCATAACTAATATTACCAACATTACCACTGCTACAGCTACTATTAAAGCTAATGTGAGCCACATTGCTACTGCTACTACCACCATCATAACTCATATTGACAACACTACCACTGCTACCATTAAAGCTAATGGTACCCACATTACTGCTGCTACTGCTACTACCATAACTAATATTACCAATATTACTACTGCTACTGCTACCATTAAAGCTAATGTTAGCTACATTACTGCTGGTGTTGCTACTACCACCATCATAACTAATATTAACAACATTACTACTGCTACCATCAAGGCTAATGTTAGCCATTTTACAACTGCTACTGCTGCAACTACTACTGCTGCTACCATTATCGGGGCTAATGTTAGCCACATTACTACTGCTATTGCTACAACTGCTGCTGCTACTACTACCACCACCATCAAAGCTTATGTAAGCCACATGATCACTGCTACTACTACAATCATAGCTAATGCTAGCCACATTACTACTGCTACTTCTCCTTATGCCACTAGTACTACTATCACCATCAAAGCTTATGTTAGCCACATTATCATTGCTACTAATACCATCGTAGCTAATGTTAGCCACATTGCAACAACTACTTCTTGTCCTGCTGCTACTACTACCATCAAAGCTTATGTTAGCCACATTATCACTGCTTTTGCTACTGCTCCTACTACTACTACCATCGAAGCTAATGTTAGCCACTTTATCACTGCTCCGACTGTCATCATAGCTAATGTTAGCCACATTGCTACTGCTATTACTAACACTACTACTACAACCATCAAAGCTTACATTAGCTACATTAACACTGCTCCTACTACCATCATAGCTAATGTTAGCCACATTGCTACTGCTACTACTAACACTACTACTACAGCCATCAAAGCTTATGTTAGCCACATTATCACTGCTCCTACTGTCATCATAGCTAATGTTAGCCACATTGCTACTGCTACCACTACTACTACTAGTACCATCATGGCTAATGTTAGCTACACTAGCAACACAACGCGCTAACACTGAGGATTCTACTATTGTTGTGGGGACATCACCATCAGTAATACCACTAACTCGCTGGGTGATCGTTTTCTGAGATGCTGGCGGTGCATGAAAACTCTTGTGTTCACTCTTGCAGCCTGCAGCAGAACATTTGTTGAGCTTTCAGAGATTTTTAGAGTCAGCAGAAGCAACTCGATAAAGAACACAACATGTATATCCAGAAATATTTACTTTAACGAGCTAGTGCGTCTGGTTTGTTTATCTGTTCAGTCGGCTAATCGCTGCTCCGGACTTTCTCAGATCTGTTTTTGCAACAGATGGAAATTGCGTCCCAGGTGACGCTCAAGCAGAACGGCGAGGACGCTGGCAGGAAGTTGTCACAGTTCGCCGGTCCGAGCGAGCCTTCTGTCTTCCTCTATCTGGTCGGAGACGAGGCTGCCGGTTCCTCTCCCCTTCATTCAATCTGTTCTGCTTTATTGGGTTTAATTATTTTCTGACTGATTAAGTCGGCGAGCGCGGCAGACTGTGTGTTTGCGGATGCGGCGTGAACCGGAGGTGCAGGAGGCGTGTTGGGCTGTCGGCAGCACTTAGCGTAATGGATGTGTAGCGCTGGGAGCGTGGAGTCGTCGTGTGGATGTGGGTGTTAAAGGTGCGTCTGTGTTCACGTCTCAGCAGAATTTATTACGTCCAATCCTGATGAATGATTTGCTGAAAATGCCACAGCTACTGTGGCTTATTAAAGCGATCAATAAACGGTTTATTAGGGAGGACTCCATGTGTTTGGTGAACGTTTACAAGGTTGTTACCTGAACAAGACACGTTAAACATCACCGACTGCTGAATATCGTTTATACGGAAAATAAATACGGTTAAAGAAGAACAGCTGTTATCAGCAGGCCGACGAAAAGCAAACAAGAGATTTAAAACAACATGAACACGAGACAAAATGACAAGAAGAGACAAAAAACTACACAAACAAGACACAAAACAACACAAACAGGAGACAAAATGAGAAAAAAACAGACAGAAAACGACACAAACAGACAGAAAAGATAGAAAACAGACACACAATGACACAAAATAGAAACAAGACAACATGACAAAGACATAAAATTACACTAATTGTCAAAAACGAGACACAAAATAACACAAAAGTGACAGAAAGCAAAACAAACAAAACGCAAACGAGACAAAAAACACACAAACAAGACAGAAAATGACAAAAAAGAGACAGAAAGCAACACAAACAACACACAAAATTGCACAAACAAGACAAAAAACAGCCAAAAAAATGACAAAAATTTGACAAAAAAAACCCAACAAAACATAAAAGACACAAAATGACACAAACCAGACATGAAACAACACAACACAAATGGCAGAAACAAAAAGAACGACATGAACAAACACTGAAGACACAACGTGACCTGAACCGGTTCCCTCGTGTTGTTCTCTCTGTTCTAATAGCGACAGTAATTAACTGGTTAACTAGTTAACTGGTTAACGGGTTAGCTGGTTATTGGTTAAACTGGTTAGCTGGTGAACTGGTCGGGTTGTTCTGTGTTTTTCTCTCTGTTCTAATAGCGACAGTGATTAACTGGTGAACTGGTTAAACTGGTTACTGGTGAACTGGTGGGGTTGTTTTGCTCCACTGCCTCCAGCTGAAACATGGAGTTCATGTGAGATCCTTCAGCAGCTGATGTTGAGCTCGTTATCAGGAGAACTCGTCGGTTTCATTTCCTCCTCGTTCTTCGGCTGCCGACGCTGCAGATGCTGGACCGTCGTCTCCTCAGCGTTTGTTTTGTTCAGATTCTCTGTAGGTTTGTCTTCATGTATGTTCCCCGTCATCTCTCTTCTTCCTCGTTCTCCCTGATCATCCATCTTCTGCGACAGCCGCTTTAGCAGCAGCGAGGCTGCAGCCAGTTGCTCTTAATTTAATTCTTCCTGCTGCAGGAGAACGTTGTTCCTCCTGGATGATGATTTCTCCGTTCTTCCTCCACAGCAGCTATCAGCTGTGGTTTTACCTCTGGATGGTCAGTCAGGTGTTCAGATGTTGCTTCAGAGACGTCAGGACGGATTATCATGTCTGATAAGCTGCTGAATCCCTCAGTGGTCACAACGTTATTCATCAAAATGATGTTGTCCATGGCTGTAGTTTTAATTCTAGTTAGTTAAGCTCAGTAACTAGAGGTAAAAACGGCCAAACAGCCATTTAAAGTGTCTGAGGAGGACGTCAGGGCTGGATTACAACCGTCTGATAAGTGGAGTCTGCAGCGAAAACAACACAAATGAAAAAGAAAACCACACAAAATAGAGAGAAAACATCATGAACGACACTCAGAAGACACAAAACCAACACAAAACGGCACAAACGAGTCGCAGGACGACAAAAAACAGACAAAAAATGGCAAAAATAGACAGAAAACAACACAGATGACACAAACGAGCCACTAATTGAGCCACAAAATGACAAAAACCAGACATGAAACAAACACAAAATGACAAAAATAAAAAATAAAACCAGATGCAGACAAAAGAAAACGACACAAACAGCCTCACTGAGCATGAACCTGACTGAGGAGGGACGTCAGGACGGAGTCTAGTGTCTCATCAGTGGAGTCTGAAACTTAACTATTTCCAAACCAACCAGATCGTCAGCGTGGTGTAATTAGTAGAAATGACCTCATAAGTATGTGAAGTGAAAATCAGGCTCCTCATCAGTCAGAACAGTTTCTATCTGCTGCTAAAGCTGCTGTTTGTTTTCTGCCTGGTCTCTCGTCTTCTCGCCTCGTTTCATCGTTTGTTACGTTTTGTTTATTTCTCCTTTCTCCTCCTTTTCTGTGAATTACAGCCGTCGCACTAATGACGGTGATTAGTCGTGTTTCTCTTTATTTAACGCCTCCGTTAGCT
>NW_007578219.1:474892-477884 GCF_000690725.1 Stegastes partitus
AGAGCAAGGTTCTTTTGCATCTTTGATTCGGTTTCTTGTCTCTAGAGACGGTTTTGCTCCTTAAGGTGATGCTTTCATGTGATTTTGCATCTTTTTGGGACAGTTCTGCATCTTTGAAGTGGTTTTGCATCTTTTCCAGGAAGTCAAACGTCTTTGTGACGGTCTCACATCTCTTTAACTAGTTTTATGTCCTGAGCTGGTTTTGCACCTCTCTGAAAAGGTTTTATGTCTTTGAGGAGGTTCTAAGTCTTATGGAGGAGATCTTGCAGCTCTTTAAGGAGGTTTTGTGTTGCTCTGAGGTGGTTTTTCCTCCGTTTTGGTGGTTTTGCATCTTTTCCAGAAAGTGAAACACGTCTTTATGATGGTCTTGCATCTCTTTAACTAGTTTTTGTGTCTATTTGTGGTGTTTTTGTCTCTTTTTGGTGGTTTTGTGTCTCTCAAGATGGTTTTTGCTCCTTAAGGTGATACTTTCATGTGAGTTTGCGTCTTTTTTAGACAGTCAAACACGTCTTTGTGATGATCTTGCATCTCTTTAACTAGTTTTATGTCCTGAGCTGGTTTTGCATCTTGAGGAGGTTCTAAGTCTTGTCAAGGAGACCTTGCAGCTCCTTGAGGAGGTTTTAGATGTCTTTATAGTGACCGTGCATCTCTTTAAGGTGGTTTGTGTGTCTTTGTGGTGTTTTTTTTAATCTATTTGAGGTGGTTTTGCGTTTCATTGTGGAGGTTTTTGTTTCTTTGGGGAAGTTTTCTGTTTATTTTCGGTGTTTTTTTTGTCTCTCAAGGTTGATTTTGAATCTCTTCAAAAAGGTTCCACGTGTCTTTCTGGTGCTGTTGCATCATAGAGGAGGTTCTTAGTCTAACTGAACAGATTTTACATCTCGTTGACGTTGTTTTGTCTCTTTGTGGTGGTTTTCTGTAATGTGTTTTTTTGCATCTCTCTATGAGGTGATATTTTTACAAGATGTTGTATCCAGTGGAGCTACTGAGCAGATTTTGCTTCTCTTTGAGGTCGTTTTACATCTTTGTGGTGACGTTGCATCTATCTGAGGAGGTTGTGTGTCTCTTAGAGGCATTTTTGTGTCTCTTTGTGGAGGTTTTTTCCTCCTTTTTGATGGTTTTGCATCTTTTCCAGGAAGTTAAGTACGCCTTGGTGATGGTCTTGCATCTCNTTTCGAGTCATTTTGGACAATTTTTTCCAGTTATTTCAGTAACTTTAAGTCACTTTAGTCGTTTTGTTTTTAGCCATTCAGGCGTCATTTTAGATGATTTTCAATCCTTTGGGAGAGATTGTAACCACGTCGGACTCAATTTGAAGCTATTTTAAACAACTTAGACAAGATTCCAGGTTCATTGATGATTATTGCTGTTTTTGTGACTCCACACGTCTGCAGATTGATTTTTTTTGCAGGACATCACTTCTAAAGTCACAGGAAAGAACCGAAATCCAACATAAACCAGTCACAGAATCAACACAATGATAATATTTGTCACACACGTGTTGCACAAAATAAACAGCACAGAAAACATGCAGCGTTCAAAAGCGTAGGAGCTCTGCACCGTTAAACATTTCCAGCGTGCACAGCGACCTGCAGCTCTGCTCTGGTTCATTTACTCCTTCAGCAGCTTCATTAAGCAGCTGTCACACCAGCGCCAGTCTCTTTCTCCTGTCACGCTCGTCGGCTTGTCGTTTCACATTTCTGCTCATCGCTCTGGTTTTTGTTTCTCTCATCGGCGTTATCGACCTCCAGCTGCAGAGCTAAAAAACAGCTAATCAGGTTAATAACCTTCAAGAGAGCAAAAAAGGAAAATTTACGCCTCGAGAAACTCCTTCAGAGGAACCGATTCTCACGACTTCATTCAAGCGAGGTGATTATTTACTGATCTGGATGAAACCAGAAAGTTGGAAACACTGTTTGGAGGTTCTGTGTGATAATAATTAAACTGGGCTGCAGTGAGGATTAAAAATTAATATTAATAAAAAGGCAGTTTGTGGAATAACTCCGGCAAAGACATCAGAGATTAAATTTTAAATATCACTCAAACAAACGACTCATTTAGTGGAATAATCAGCAGCAATATGTTCAGAGCTTCTCTCTCCTTCTTCTTGTGACGATGTGGATCCTGCATGTCAACTCATCCTGTTCTCAATCCAAACTTTAAGAAATCCTTTAATAAAAATCCCCAAATTACAGCATTTATCAGAACCAGAACCTGTAAAAACTGGGTTATTAATTCTCCAACAGTTCGTGATGTTCTGCTCTGTTGCATATTTCATGAAAAAAAAAAAAGCCATTTTAATTCCATGTGTCTCGTTTAAAAATTTGCCCAAAATAAACTTTCTTGAATAATCAGATTCTGTAAAAACCAAATAATTCTGCGTCCCTGTGCGCAACTAAGAAGCCATGATTGACTTCGCTGCGGTGTTCAGTCACGTTAGAAAAATTCTGGAACTTTTGCAGGTAAAAAAGTCCTAAAGTAGTCCAGTGTGTGCTGTGGAGCAGAGCTCAGGTGAGTCCGGCTCACCTGCCCCGCTGAGCCTCTCCTCCTCCTCCTCCTCCTCCTCCTCCTCCTGTTTTATCTCAACTTTTCCGGATTAGTCCAGCGGCGTGTGACGACCTGCAGATTCCAGCCGGTTATCGGAGCGGCGCCGCCTCACAGCAGCAGCAGCTAATGGCCTGATAATCAATTTGTTGGCTTTTTCTAATTTTAAATCCAATTACCTGCAGGGGGCGGCGGCTATCGATGCCGCGTGTGTGTGTGTGTGTGTGTGTGTGTGTGTGTGTGTGTGTGTGTGTGTGTGTGTGTGTGTGTGTGTGTGTGTGTGTGTGTGTGTCGGTGAGTTGACAGAATAATTTGCGTCGACATTCGTTTTTGTTCTCGAGGTTGGAATAAAAAAAAAAAGCAAAAGTTTCTCCGGCGCCTCGATTCAGACGAACGCCTCGTTTGGCCTCGTTTTAGTTTTAGAGGAAAAACTGAGTCAGTAAATAATAAA
>NW_007578219.1:478407-487096 GCF_000690725.1 Stegastes partitus
GTAGAAAGATGTTCCACCATCAGATGTAGAAAGATGTTCCACCATCAGATGTAGAAAGATGTTCCACCATCAGTAGAAAGATGTTCCACCATCAGATGTAGAAAGATGTTCCACCATCATGTAGGAAGATGTTCCTCCATCAGATGTAGAAAGATGTTCCACCATCAGATGATGTATCTCCACCAACTGGCTCCTCTGTTCTGTGGTTCTGATCCAGTAGGTTTTATTTTCCTCTCAGTGTCATTTTGTATTAATTTTTAGCTGCTTTAGACACTTTTTAAAATTATTCAGGAGATATTTTTGCCTTTTGGAGCAACTTTTGAAGCAATTTTCCACAATTTTCTCGACACCTTTGGACCCGTTTCCAGGTTTTCGTCACTTTGGGCAAAATGTGGGTCATTTCTGGACAATTTTTAAAATGATTTCAGCAAGTTTGAGTCACTTTGGACACATTTAGAGTCATTTAAGAGTTTTTTTCTTCATTATTCAGTTGAACTTTTAATCATTTTGAGGCCATTTTCAACATCAGTTTGTACAACTTTCAACATGTGAGTCATATTTAACACATTTTGAGTTGTTCTGGACGTTTATTTTTCAGTTGTTTTAGTAAGTTTAAGTCACATTTACTGATCCAGGAGGTTTTATTTTCCTCTCGGTCTCTCTGAGGAAACACTGGCTGCAGTTCAACCTGGAAACTCTCTGAATTTTTGTCACGTGACTGTTGGTCACAGATGAGTCAGTCGAGATTTCTCCGTTGTAACAAAAAGTCCAGAATTTTTAGTTTTTTACAGAATCTGGTTTTTGTTTGGTGACTTTCTAACTGAGGAGTGATTTTGATGAAACATGACTCGTCAGAAAATGAAAACAGCCTCATTAATGGTGTTAAAGTGAAATAAAATAAATCAGAAGACTCGCTGAACTCTGCCGTCCACGTCGTGACTCGGCGACGAGCAGCTGAAGCGACACAAACAAGCCTGATCCTGTAATCGCGTTAAGGTGCGACGCTGAGGAACCCTCAGAGCCGCTATCTGCCGCCGACACACTGCCTTTAAATCCACTTTCAGCTGATTGATCTGCAGATGGAATTAAAATGAGTCCTCATCGCTCAGCGTCAGCGTTTCTGTGGAGTTCAGTGGAATCAGAAAGCGTCTCCTCAGCAGTGAAGGCGCTGATCTGCTGTTTGTGTCTCTAACATGATGCTACAACAGCTGCATGTAAAGCTGAGGACAGAGTCACTACGTCAGGGTTCATCTGCATTAAATGTGCTGATTCACTGCAACAGGTCCAGATGTTCACACTCCAGATGTTAACGGGTCTGATTCTAGAGCAAGGTTCTTTTGCATCTTTGATTCGGTTTCTTGTCTCTAGAGACGGTTTTGCTCCTTAAGGTGATGCTTTCATGTGATTTTGCATCTTTTTGGGACAGTTCTGCATCTTTGAAGTGGTTTTGCATCTTTTCCAGGAAGTCAAACGTCTTTGTGACGGTCTCACATCTCTTTAACTAGTTTTATGTCCTGAGCTGGTTTTGCACCTCTCTGAAAAGGTTTTATGTCTTTGAGGAGGTTCTAAGTCTTATGGAGGAGGTCTTGCAGCTCTTTAAGGAGGTTTTGTGTTGCTCTGAGGTGGTTTTTCCTCCGTTTTGGTGGTTTTGCATCTTTTCCAGAAAGTGAAACACGTCTTTATGATGGTCTTGCATCTCTTTAACTAGTTTTTGTGTCTATTTGTGGTGTTTTTGTCTCTTTTTGGTGGTTTTGTGTCTCTCAAGATGGTTTTTGCTCCTTAAGGTGATACTTTCATGTGAGTTTGCGTCTTTTTTAGACAGTCAAACACGTCTTTGTGATGATCTTGCATCTCTTTAACTAGTTTTATGTCCTGAGCTGGTTTTGCATCTTGAGGAGGTTCTAAGTCTTGTCAAGGAGACCTTGCAGCTCCTTGAGGAGGTTTTAGATGTCTTTATAGTGACCGTGCATCTCTTTAAGGTGGTTTGTGTGTCTTTGTGGTGTTTTTTTTAATCTATTTGAGGTGGTTTTGCGTTTCATTGTGGAGGTTTTTGTTTCTTTGGGGAAGTTTTCTGTTTATTTTCGGTGTTTTTTTTGTCTCTCAAGGTTGATTTTGAATCTCTTCAAAAAGGTTCCACGTGTCTTTCTGGTGCTGTTGCATCATAGAGGAGGTTCTTAGTCTAACTGAACAGATTTTACATCTCGTTGACGTTGTTTTGTCTCTTTGTGGTGGTTTTCTGTAATGTGTTTTTTTGCATCTCTCTATGAGGTGATATTTTTACAAGATGTTGTATCCAGTGGAGCTACTGAGCAGATTTTGCTTCTCTTTGAGGTCGTTTTACATCTTTGTGGTGACGTTGCATCTATCTGAGGAGGTTGTGTGTCTCTTAGAGGCATTTTTGTGTCTCTTTGTGGAGGTTTTTTCCTCCTTTTTGATGGTTTTGCATCTTTTCCAGGAAGTTAAGTACGCCTTGGTGATGGTCTTGCATCTCTAACTAGTCTCTGTGTCTCTTTGTGGTAGATTTTAATCTATTTGTGATGTTTTTCACTCCTTTTAGGTGGTTTTGTGTCTCGTTGGGGAGTTTTTGTCTCTTGTTGGTGGTTTTATGTCTTGAGATGGTTTCGTCGCTCCTTGAGGTGATACTTTGATGTGAGTTTGCATCTTTTCAAGGAAGTGAGACACGTCTTTGTGATGGTCTCACATCTCTTTAAAAAGGTTTTGCATCTTTGAGTTGGTTCTAAGTCTCACTGAGCAGAATTTGCATCTCTTTGAGGTTGTTTTGTATCTCTGCAGTGGTTTTGTGTCTCTTTAAGGCATTTTGTGTGTCCTTGCAGTGTCTTCTCATCTCTTTGAGGCGTTTTTGTGTATTTACGGTGGTTTCCTGCGTCTCAGATCAGTCCTGTGAGGTTATCGATGCCACACTGTTCTCCTTATGAAGTAACACCAGCGATTTATGAGCGCCCATCGACCGACCGATCGAGCTGCAGAGTAACGAGGCAGCGACCACGTGGAAACAAAAAGTAATGCTGTGAGTCATCGCCGTGACCAGAGTCCGTCCACCTCCACCTGGACGAGCTGCAGGACCAGGTGGAGCTCCGGGGAGGAACCAGGGAGGCCTCGAAGCCGAGCGGTGACGGACCGGCGCCGGCGTCTCCGGGCCGCCCTGCAGGTGAAGCCGCATCGCATCACTTCCTGACGTGGAGGCTCGTTATCGCTGCAATGCTCTGACCGGAGCTGCAGGCGCTGGTTCATCCCAGACGATGATGTTCTGGAGTGGAAACGTGCAGATGTTTGAGCTCCTGGTTCACACGTCTCACCACAACGTGAAGTCCTGCAGCGAAGCAGAGAGAAGAGTCAGAGATGGAGGAGGACAGGGAGGAGAAATAAATGATTCAGTGTGTGCACGGCTGGAAGTAAACGCTGCAAAACTGCAAACACGTACCGCAGGGTTGGTTTGTCCCGGTTTGCATCTCGGCTTTGGGGTGCGTTCATGTCTCTGTGGCAGCTTTGCATCAAGTGGAGGTGGTTTTGTGTCTATTTGAGGTGGTTTTGTGTCTATTTGAGGTGGTTTTGTGTCTCTTTTGATAGTTTTGTGTCTCTTTGAGGTGGTTCTAAGTCTTATTGAGCAGATGTTGCGTCTCTTTGTGGTAGTTTTGTGTCTCTTGAACGTGTTTTTTTGCATCTTCGTCGAGGTTTTCTTGTTTTTGAAGTCGTTTTTTGTCTCATTTGTTCTTTTGTGTCTCTCAAGTGGTAAAAGAAAAAAAAGTTCTGGTTTCAGTCACTTTGTTCCACATCTGAGCCACTTTGGACACATTTTCAGTCATTTTGCTTTCAGACATTTAGACAAATTCAAGTCATTCTCGACTGTTTTTAACCATTTTGGAGGAATTTTATCCACTTTGGACTAATTTTGAAGTCATTTATGACACGTTTCTCGATCATCTTGGGCGTGTTTCCAGGTTTATTGACTAATTTTGTGCCATTTTAGACTTTTTTTTTCTTTCTTTCGAGCATTTCAACACATTTAAGACCCTCAGGATGGGATTTTAGTCATTTTAGATCATTTTTAAGTCACCTTTGAACAACTTGAGTCATTTAGGGAAAGTTCTTCAGTCATTCTGAGACGTTTTAATCAGTTTGGACCATTTCAGACACATTTCCATCATTCTGGACCAAGTTTGGGTCACTTTAACATGAACACCTTCATGTTTTCTCAGCTGGAGACAGATGTTCCACCAGCTGGCTCCTCTGGTCTCTGGTTCTGATCCAGTAGCTTGGTTCTTCCTCTCAGTGTCATTTTGAGCAGCGTTATCAGTACTTTGGCCACGTTTTGAGTGTTTTAAAGATGAATATTTCCATTTCTTTACGGCCTGTAGAGATGTTTCACGGCGCTGGATGCATCTCCTCATCACTTCCTTCTTTCTCCGTACGTTGGTTCTGGAGCCGAGCTGCTTTTATTTTTATATATTTTAATCGTCGTCTCCTCTCTGCTGCCTGCAGGTCAGCCTGAACCTGAGAGTCGGTTGTTTTGTGTTTTATTTTAAATAGAACTCGTCTAATGAAGTGGTTTCTTCGCTCAGATTTGGTTCATTTTTCAGATTAAACAGGAACGTTTGCCTGTTTTCTCTGTTCTTGTTGGACTTCTTTTAAAAACTTTCTTATTCTTTTATGTTTTTTGGTTCCTTTCATGTTGAACTCTGTGAGAAGCTCAGCTCAGATCTTTTCCTTTCATGTATGGATGCACTGCAGTCCATGGGGTGGAGTCTGGGTCACCTCCACTCTCCTCCTCCGCCGCCTGATGTCGAGCAGATCTTCAGCTCCGGGGTGGAAACACATTTGTCCCGTTTAGGCATCGATGAAAACAGCCGCCGAACGGCTCGCAATCAGATTTCCTCTCCCCGGTGCGTCTGCAGTCGATTTGTGTTTGACGCACTCGGCTGCTGCTTCGATGCGCCGCCGCTCGTCTGTCGCCTCCAGTTTGTTCTGACTCATAACGCCGTCTGTCGGCCGTCCTGCTTGCTGCTCTGCCGCTCAGCGCCGCCGTCCTGATCCGTGACTCTTTGTTGGACTTCAAAGCCATTCAGGACATTTTAGGCGTTTTGTTTGTAGACATTCAGACACGTTTGTGTCGTTTTAGGTGATTTTCGATCATTCAGGAAAAAATCTGGGATAAATTATGAATCGGTTTTACACAATTTTCTCAATCAGTGTGGACAAGTTTCCAGGTTTCAGTCACTCTGGACTAAATCTGAGTCATTCTGGACAATTTTTAAAATGATTTCAGCAGCTTCAAGTCACTTTGGACACATTTACCATCATTTAAGACATTTTTCTTAATTTAAATTTAAATTAAAACAACTTTTTTAAAATCATTTTGAAGCCATTTTCGACATCAGTTTGTACAACTTTCAAGGTTTCAGTCATATTTTAACACATTTTAAGTCATTTAGATTTTATTTTTAACAAATTATTTCAGGAAGTTTAAGTCACTTTGGACATATTTTCAGTCTTTTGGGGTGTTTTGTTTTGAAGTTTAAGTCATTTTAGACAAGTTTCAATCATTCTGAACAAATTTTGAAGCCACTTAAGACAATTTTCTCAATCATCTTGGACACGTTTCCAGGTTTCAGTCAGTTTGGACAAAGTTTAGATCACTTTGAATATAAATATCTCCATGTTGTTCCGCTCTGCTCATCAGATGTAGAAAGATGTTCCACCATCATCTGTAGAAAGATGTTCCACCATCATGTAGAAAGATGTTCCACCATCAGATGTAGAAAGATGTTCCACCATCAGATGTAGAAAGATGTTCCACCATCAGATGTAGGAAGATGTTCCACCATCAGATGTAGAAAGATGTTCCACCATCAGTAGAAAGATGTTCCACCATCAGATGTAGAAAGATGTTCCACCATCAGTAGAAAGATGTTCCACCATCAGATGAATGTATCTCCACCAACTGGCTCCTCTGGTCTCTGGTTCTGATCCGTGCTGCATTCATTCATTGATCCAGGAGGATGGATGTTCTTCTCGGTCTCTTTGAGGAAACACTGCCTGCAGGTCAACCTGAAACTCTCTGAACGTCTCCTTCTGCACATTTTGACCCTCGTCTGACTGAAACCTCTCCGGTGAAGAGCTTCAGTCTTGACTCTCCTCCTTATATTTTATCACTTCAGCCTCTTTGTGGTTCCATTTGATCCATTTGGCTGAATAACGGAGGGACTCCTTTGTGGCGCTTTTCTTTGTTTTTTGAATCCTCTGAGCGTCTGAAGTCGTCTCGGAGCTTCTGGACGACGGTGACGGCGGACTTTCTTTCAGCGGTAGTCCTTGTGTTGCGCTGCCAGACGCCGGTGTGCGCCATGTTGTTTCGGATCAGGCCGTCCTCGCTTTGCTCCGCCGCCTCTGGTGCAGCTCCTCTCAGTGAATCAGATAGAAATAAGAATGTAATCACAGCTTAAGTTGGTGCAGAGCCTCGGTGCTGCTGTTTTCACTCAATAACCATGTGTTGTGATGCGGAGGCTGCATTAAAGCCGCTGGCAGAACTCTACGGCACATTTCAGTCATTACACGCTGACGCTAATGCCAGCCTCCTCTCACAGTCTCTTTATGGGAATTAGTTCTGAACATTGGCGTCGATCCGCTGAATGGAAGCAGAGCGCCGGCGTCGTTTTCTTCTGGACCAAAGCAGAAAGCTTTCAGAGAGCTGAACATCGGAAATCAAGCCGTCACTGAGTTCCTCTCAGAGCTCGATGAGTTTCTGTCAGTGCTGAACCACAAAGACTCGACTCCACGAGTCTGACGAGTCGAGACGCGTTCAGAGACCTGCAGCTCGACGAATCAGCGTCTGGTTATCAGCGCTGTGTCCAGACAGCACAATTAAAACCCAAACTGATGAAATGAACAGAAAACAGCAGCCAGTCCTCAGGTTTCAGAAGCTAAAGCCGGTTGTTTGTTTGGTGCTGTTGCCTTCGATCTGCAGAAGAAAAACAAACACGACGACATTAAATGAGCTGCATTTAACATGTGAAGGTCATGAAGCAACACAGAAGACTGTCATGGTTCCCTTTAGTGAGCTAAAGCCAACAGTACTGTATGAATGGACTAAACCAGGACCTTCTGTCTTCTACATGATTATTTTTACACAAAATACCTCTGAACTCACAGCACAGACGTTGATTTTAATTGTCGTTCTAAAACGTGTGTTTCAGCTGGAGATCAGCAGCTTGGAGCGTCTCTGAATCACTGCTGGTTGAAGTGAGTCTTGGTTCCTATAAAGCTGCAGAGCTGAAGCAGGAAATGACATTTCTATGTGTCGTAAGTCGCTCTTCAGTCACTGATTCTGCTCTTAAAGTCAAAAACAGTCACTGATAGAAGCACAAAAGCTCAACGACATGAAATGCAACGACAAAAAGATGCAACAACTACAGACAAAGACATGAAATGAGTTCGATTTAATGTTTAAATTCATGCTGAAGGTCATGAAGCAACACAGAAGACTGTCACAGAGCCTCTCTCTGAGCTGAACCCAACACCTCTGTAGGAGTGATTAAACCAGGACTGTCTATCTTCTAACCATCCCCTGAGAATCACTTTACATTAAACACTGAACTTTATGGGCCGTGCTGATGCCTTCAGGGACCCACAGGTAACTGGGATTCTCGGCCTCCATGACGGCGGCTGACGTTGGGTCGTCACCACGTCTCTGAACTCACAGCATGTATACGTCTGTTTAACTGCTGCGTTTGGTGGTTTTAGCTGGAGATCAGCAGCTTGGAGATGAAGCGACGACGTCCTTCAGTCACTGTTTGTTGAACATCTTCATGTTCTTGCAGCTTTTATTGGAGTTTTTCAGACGTGCAGAACGCTGCATGTAGAAATGTTTTGGGTTTTTTCACCTCCTGGTACCGTTTAGATCTGAAACTATCTGAGGATGTCAGCTAGCGGAGGACGGAGGTGTGCTACCGGCTGGTGAGTGAAACATCTGAACATTTGCTGCTTTTCTTTCCTCTGTGACGAACATCTCCGGCTTGTGGACGAAGCAGTCTGACACGTTCCAGACCAAACAGCCGACGGACGGATGGAGTTAAATGTAAACAAGCTGCAGCCACATGTTGGCGATCTGTCAGGCTGACGAGGTGAAGTCAGACTGATGTCGAGGCGCCGCTGGCCACCGAGGCCTCGGTGCAGCTCGAGTCAGGAACGACGAATCATTTCCAGCTCAGTAAAACAGAAAATGAAGCGACAGCTCCTCCCTCCGTGTCGTTCTTGCGGCCTCGGCGTTGGCGGCGGCGGCCGTGTCGGGAGTCTGGCGGCGGCGCTTCATCCGTGACACTCCTTCACCTCCTCGTCCGGCGGCGGGCGCTCGGGCTGCTCGTCACGTCGCCTCCGTCCACACCTGCTGCTCCGAACAGACGAACGACAAACAGAACCGCCTCCCAGAGAAGAGATCCGGAGGAGGACGATGAAGGCGTCGAATTAAAACCGTGTTTGGAAAAACAGGCCGACCTTCACAAGGAGACGAGTTCCTGATGAGAAAAACACAAAGAGACGACGGAAACACAAAGAGCTGAAACAGGACGAGATAAACACCTGATATACAGATATGAACACACGGATAGTATTCATTTAAATACAAAATCTGATATTTATACTAATTTGTAAAATTAAAACATGTTAATTAAAAAAAAAA
>NW_007578219.1:487241-488700 GCF_000690725.1 Stegastes partitus
TATATATATAGATAG
This sequence comes from Stegastes partitus, assembly GCF_000690725.1. Classification (NCBI taxonomy): domain Eukaryota; kingdom Metazoa; phylum Chordata; class Actinopteri; family Pomacentridae; genus Stegastes; species Stegastes partitus. The sequence continues at coordinate 487,257 of NW_007578219.1, forward strand.
ATAGATATGATTTATTTAATTACAAGAATCCAAACTTTTCACATTTTTCTGAATTTTCAAATCAAACAAACAACAAAAAAACACAAACCAATGAAACAAAAAATGAAAAAAATGCACAATTACTTTCAAAACAGATTTCTGTTTAAAATTACGCATCAGAAATTTGTATGAAAAAAATATATTCAAAAAATCAGAAATTTGTACAAAAATTGTAATTTTATAATTTTTCTTAAGTCTAAAAATACATTTTTTAAAAAAGAAAATGAAAAAAATCCTAAATCTGTACAAAATTCTAAAAATTGCAAAATTTCTGACTTGACTTGTTTAAGTCCTTTAAGATGATTTTTTAAAGAATCTGCAATAATTTGGATAAATTAAAACAAACAAACACAAAAACAACCATGAATTACAGCATATTTAGAAAAAAATAAGAATTAAAAAAGGCTTTTTTAAAAGAAGTCCAACAAACAAACAAAAAACTGTTTCATTAACAAAAATCTGAAATTTGTACAAAATTGGTAAAAATAATTAAACTGATTTCTTTTAAATTACACAAATCAGAAATGTATATGAAATTAATACATATATATATATTACTAAATAAAAACAACAGTCAATATTTTCAATTAAAATTTTTGGGACTTTGTACAAAATTATAAATAAATATTCTGAGTTTACACATCAGGTATAATGAATGCATGAACATCAGCTTGAAGTTTACCAACTTGAATTTACCAGCGTTTCTGGTGAGTAAATCACTACAAAATCAGTGCAGTCGTGTTAAAGAACAAACCCTGAACCAGGCCACAGAACTTTGTCCAAAGAAGAAACTTGCAGAAGTCGGAGCCTTTTGCTGAGACGTGACCTCGAGACAGACGGAAAGAAAAGAACAATCTGCCATCAGCAGTAAATGTGACGTCTGCGACCATAAAACCCCCAAAAGGCGGCGGCGAGGCGAGCTGCCGGAGAAGTCGGGAAGAAACGGCCGTTAGAAAAGCGCCGCCGTCCTCAGAGCCGTGAAATACTCCACAATAAATCCTCGTCCTTGTTTGGCTGTGAGGCCGCGCTGCAGCGAGACGACTTCAGCTGCTGCTGCTTTTATAACGCAAGACGCTGCAACCAGCCGGCAACATGGCCGCCAGGCCGCAGACCTGCAGCGTCGCATCTCACATCTCTGAACGGACGTGATGCCGACGAGCTGCTGTGGCCGGAAACGCTGGTTCCTCACAGACGAGCTCAGGTTTTATTACCTGTAATAATTAGATGGATTTCTTTCACCCGACTGACTCTGGGTCTGACAAACACATAGACGTCCACCTGAGGCTTAACATGATGCATTAAAGACACGTCAAAGGATTCTGATGTTAAACACCTGCAGGTTTGAAAGATATCTGCAGGACGAGGAGACGAAACGACGCAAAAACAGGAAAAAATAGACAAAAAA
>NW_007578219.1:489404-491531 GCF_000690725.1 Stegastes partitus
AAAACTAAAAATGAGGGAAACAAAAAGTAAAATGAGAAACTCGTAGCATCAACATCTGCAGGATGTGGAGAGAAAATGACACAAAAAAAAAAACATGAAAAAAAATAGATATAAAATGAGAAAAACGAGATAAAAAAATATGAAAACTACACAGAATATGAGCAAAATGAGACACCAAATGAGAATAATAACACCAAATTTGGAAAATGAGAGAAATGGGACATAAAACAAGACAAATTGAGATCCAAGCTGTTGGTCGACACATCCAGAACGGTGAAGCTTCCTTCTAGAGCTACAAAAAAAAAAGATCAGAGATTTGTTGAGTTGTTTGTAGCACAGGGAGAAAAACATTTATGACCCAAATCAAACTTTAGATGGAAGTAAACATGATTTATTTTTGTACGTGTGAAGCTGGAACTCGTCTTTTCTCTTTGGTCCAGATTTCTGTCCGACGTCGCTTCAAGTCCTTTCACAAACAAGCGATCAGGAGGAGCGATGCCGGCGTTGGGTCGAGGCGTCGCAGTGAAGCGACACCGCTGAAGGCCTGCCGCTGAATAATTCACCAGCAGGTCTCGAAGGCTGCAGAGACGCAGGCAGCAGGAGTGAAGCGGCGGTTTAAAGGCGCCGCCTGAATTATTCAGCCGGCGGCGGCGGCGGCGTCCGAAGCAGCAGGTGGCTGCAGCCGAACCCAAAAAAAGATCACAGGCGGAACAAAAGGCCCGACCTCTGGCCGAGGGGGAGACCGGGAACGTCACGACATGGTCTCGCTGCTTTTCCTGGAAGGAAGCCGATCGATTCCTGACGCGCCTTTCACTCCACCTAGCATGAATAAAGCAGCCGCCATGTTTTATTGAAGCTTCGTCTCTTTTTTAAATCGTCTCGGTTGCGTAAGATGAAAACAGGAACAAACCGAGACGCTTTAATTCTGCTGGAAGTCGCTGAAATTTAAATTATTTCTCATCTGTCGGGTCCCGTCTTTGGTTTCGTTCCTCTCCAGCGGTCGATGGATCGTACCGAGTCAAACAGGAAACACGCAACCAGGAAAGTGGTGCGTTTTGACATTGATCAGGAATCTGTTTAAATGCCAACAATCTGAAATAAATACAAGATCTAATAATCTGCAAATTTGATTGACGATATTCCTCTAAAATGACGTCTTGTTCCACAACGATTAAATTGATTATTTTAATCATAAATTAATTGGTTTGAGGCGTTTTTGGGGCATAAAAAAATCAAAATCTGCTCATTCCTGCTTCTTAAATGAGAATATTTTCACCTATCTTGGACCGTTTAACCGCCGTTACCGTCGCAGGCGGTTATCATCCATTCTGATCACTAATAAATAAATAAATCAATAAACCAATAACACTGGAACCTCTGGCAGTCGTCTGAATGAGTTCACGTACGATCACCTCGTAAACAGGACCTGGTCCTTCACCAGACCCGACCAGCTAGCGTCGGTGGCTAAACGTCACCAAACACCAACTGGAAACACAAATAAACACGAAGATTAAAAGTCAAAATGAGACTTAAGTCTAAAAATTACATCAGAATTATGGTTCTAAACGGAACTCAAGTCTTTCTGAGGTAACGTCGGCTCACTTGCACCTCTGCTGACCTTCAAATACAAGCTTTTGTTTATCTTTATGAGTGCAAAATCGCAGCTCTGTTGGTTTTTTTTAGTGCGATTAAAGTCTCCAGAGCCTTCTAGAAGGTGCAGGAGGTCCCTCTGATGATATAATAAGCACAGGAACTGTTCAATTTACCGTCTTAATAAACGTAAAACTCAGCTGATCCCGGTTAGTTTTCCGAGTCGTAGCGTTTGGGGGCTTGTCCGGGATCAGTCGCTTTGGCTCTCCACCTCAAACAATAATAATCTGCTGACTTTACCCTCCAGCAACCTTCTTCCTACTTTAAATCAGTTCTCCTTTGCATATGTAGGCTGATTGTAAACCTACTGAGCTCACTAGAAGGTTTAGTCGGTCCCTCCTGGTGAACACTGTTCGTATGGGAGGGATGCTGGATGATGACGTTTAATTAATGGTACCAGAACATCTGAATCAGGATATTTTCTGGTGTACGACAGTAAAGGAGTTTCTTTGGGTTGCTGAGTCACTCGAGGACGTC
>NW_007578219.1:492161-493507 GCF_000690725.1 Stegastes partitus
CTTTAGTGCATCGCTGTAAAGCCTCAGTGTGTGTGTGTGTGTGTGTGTGTGTGTGTGGTACATGATGAGGGCCTCTCCCAGAGCGAGCCGAGCCTCATCGACGCCGCGATTCATTTCATGAATACATCAGCATTCATCTGCCGCGGGGCGACTCGGCAACACGCTGCAAATGAAAACACACACACACACACACACACACACGCTGAGCCCACAGCCAATAAGCATTCACGGGAAGATGGATCGCGTTTCCCAAAGTGTGTTTACTGCAGGAGGCGGACGAAAGCAGCTTCATCAGGACGGCAACTGGGGCGAACGGCGACACGCACATTAGCGCTCGCGTCACCACGAGGCTCCGGCGGCGGCGGACGCTTCCAAGCAGCTTCTGCCATAAAGCAACACTCGGACGCTCGTGTTGGTTGCAGCAACATGTATTATTGAGCAACCGTTGCATATTTAAATCTGCGACTGGAGCCACTGAATTAGCACCAAAAACACGTCGGATCGGTTTTCCTGAAGCCTGCAGCCGCGTTTTTCACTCCGAATGTTTTGTGCTGCAGGTTAAGACGAGGAAAAGTGATCTGATGCTGTTTGCAGTTACAGCAGTATGTATTATTGAGCCACTGCTGCATATTTAAATCCTGCTACTACGACTACAGCAACTACAAAAGACTGGAAAAGTGTAAAACCAGCCGGAAAAACACGTTTGTTGAACTCTGGTGTCGTTTTTCAGCTTTTTCTTTACTTGCTTTGTGCAGCTGACGTTTCTTTCTGTTTGATTTTAAAATGAAACCACAACATTAGGACATGATGGTGAGCTGTTGGTCGATTTAAAGACACCAAAACATTGTTGGCTTCTCCAGTTTAATCCATTTAAACCTTTAATTTGTCCTTCTTACCCGTCCTTCTCTTCATCCTTAACGTCTGTGTTGCTTTTTTCAAACCAACGTCCAAAAAATTGCTCTAAAATTTTGAAATTCTTGTTTTGTTTTTAAGGGTTATTCTTTTGGATGCGACCGAGAAACAACACCAGCTTTGTCGTTGGCATCTGCACAGACGTATCTGAACCTAAACCCTGATGTCTCTTGAACCGAACCGACTAGTTTTAGCATCTAAACTGAAAATAAGTAGTTTTGTAGCGGAAACAAAAGCAAACATTGACTGAAAAAGGCGAAAGTGTTGAAGTTAGCCTGGAAGAACGCTGGACGCACCGGGTTCTGGATCTCCGGTGTCATTGTTCTGGTCTTTCTGAAGCCTGCGGCCGCGTTTTTCTGTCTAGTTTCACTCATTACGCTTCGGGTTGAGCAGAACTTTTCCCAAACAGACGGTTCGCTGCAGCTGCAGGGTGG
>NW_007578219.1:493849-502143 GCF_000690725.1 Stegastes partitus
ATGTGGTTCATTTAGGCGCTGATGAGACACTTTGGCTGAACACGGCTTCCGGTTTCAAACTCTGAACGTGAGGTTTCGGTGTTTTTGAAGCTCAAACTTGTTTTGGACTCTTTAAAGTCGCTGCTGGCCGGGAACACGAGGCAACGTTTGGGGAAACGACGAGCGAGTAAAAGTGATCTCATGTTGTTTGCAGTTGCAGCAGCATGTATTATTGAGCGGGCGTTGCATATTTAAATCCTACTACTGGCAGCGACACGGCCTCCTGGAAGAGGATTAAACAACCTCAAGCAGCGAGTAAATGATGCACAGCAGCTACGAGTGTGCGTGAAAAAGAGGCAGATTACGGATGTTACGGATGAAAATCATTGTTTAATGCTCTGCTATGAGGCATCGTGCGTCCGCCGAGGGACGCTTCAGGTCTTTAAGACGCCTGCAGCCGCATTTTTCTTCCTCATTCCCTGAAAACTTGCATTTTTTTTGTTTTTTTTTTCACCTCAGGTTGAGATGAGGTCAAGCAACGGGCAGCTCGCAGCAGAGGAGTAGGAGTTTGCAGAAATGGAGGAAAAACACAGAAAAAAGAAGCCAAACTTATGCAGGCAGCACATTTAAAAGTCGAATCAAAGCAGCTGTAAACAGTGATAAATACACAAAGAAAGTCTGAATCAAATAAAGAAAGACGAAAAGGAGTCACAGAGTTTAGCAGCAATGTGATAATCTGACTGGAAACTGCTTTAAAAGCTTCCAAATGAACAATCCTGTACATTTAAAACAGGTTTTACTGCATTTCAGGTTGAATCAACAACGCAAATAAACCGTACGTCTGTCTCCTGTGCTGAGGCTGCCTTATGGAAGGTAAAGGAGTGAAATTATCCATCAGATCTTTGGCTTCTAAATACACAATAATGTAAATATGCAGCTCATCTACAGCAGATTTTTATCAGAATTAACAACAGAAGTTCTAACTCCAGCTGTGTTTGAAGTAAAAAGGTGAAATTATTTGAACTCAGCTCCTCTTTCTGCTAAAATCCTTCACGTTTCATCATGAAAATCTCAATAATTTTGGGGAAAAACTGCCTCATTTTTCAGTTGCAGGAGAAAATCCTCCCAGATTCAGTCAGTTTGAGGGTCAAAGTGTTAAAGAACCATCGTTTATACGTCAATACGTACGTCCTCCATCCTTCGTCTAACCTCCAGTTTCTACGTCTGTGTCCTTGATTTGGCTTCGTTGGTTTGGTTTTTTACTGTTTTCTATCAGTTTGCGACATTCAGTTCCAACTAGAAGAATAAAACGGATGTTTCTAGTTATGAATGAATGCAGAAATACCTGAGAAGCACCTTCAGGCTGCAACCTGACACACATTTTAAAAGAGAAATGCAGTTTTTCATGGATTTAACATCACTTCTGTTTCATTTTCTTGTTTTTTAATATTTTATTTTTACCATTTTCCATGTGACTAATGTGGTTGCTTGCAGGACTACGGTTAAGTTTGGTTTTTCCATTTAGATTCTTTCATTTTTGTTCAGTGTGCACCATTTAAAGCAGCTAACAGCACCTATTAGCAGTGTGACATGTATGTGCCGTGTTGGGGTTGAGCTGTGAATGAAAGCAGAAACACCTGAGAAGCTTTTGAATGTTGAATCTGAGTCTAATTTTTATTTTTATTTTCTTAGAAATGGTATTGTTCATGGGTTTACCATCACTCTAATTGGTTTTATTATGACCATGTTGCATTGGAGTAATGTAGTTGCTCATAGGACTATGATTAAGTTTGGTTTTTCCATTTAGATTCTTTACATTTTGGTCCATTTGCACCAGTTTGCGACATTCAGTTCCAACTAGAAGAATAAAACTTATGTGTCTAGTTATGAATTATTGTAGAAATACCTGAGAAGCACCTTCAGGCTGCAACCGGAGCCACAGTTTTAAAGAGAAATGCAGTTTTCCATGGATTTACTTTCACTTTTATTGGTTTTATTTTCACCATTTTGCATGGGATTAATGTGGTTGCTTGTGGGAAGACAGTTAAACCTGATTATCCATTTAGATGATGTTCATTTTGGTCAATTTGTACCAGTTTGTGACATTAAGTACCAACTAGAAGAATAAAACGTATGTGTCTTGTTGGGTTGAATTAATGCAGAAATACCTGAGAAGCTTTTAAAAGCTCAAACTGAGCCTCATCTTTAAAGAGAAATGCAGCTTTTCATGGGTTTACCGTCACTGCTACTGGTTTTATTTCTACCATTTTGCATGGGATGAATGTGGTTGCATGTACGACTATGATTAAGCCTCATTTATTCGTTTAGATTGTTTAATTTTTTGGTCACTTTGCACCATTAAGAGCAACTAATGGTACCTATGAGAGGTTTGACATGTACTTGTCCTGTCTGGGTGAGTTATGAATCAATGTAGACCTCCTGGAAGCCTGTTTGAAGCTGAATCCGAGTCACAGTTTTCATAAATTAATTCATGCTTCTGTTGGTTTTGTTTTTACCGTTTCCCATTGGATGGATGTGGTCGCTTGTAGGAAGACAGTCAAACCTGGTTTTTGTTTTACTGTCGGTCAGTTTGCACCGTGAACAGAAAGTCCGTCGTCCCTACCAGAAGTCCGATACGTCTGGTTCTGGTCTTCGGATGCCTGAATCCGTTCATTACTCGGTCTCATCACACCGACTTTCATCTCCGTCTGAGCGCACACCTTTGAGTTGTTTGCGTCCTCCATCCACCTGTGATGATTAGACGGGGTGGTGGTTTCCTCGTTATGCCGTAATGAGGCTCCACCACCTGCTGTGCGGCGGCGGGGAGTCGGGGGTCGAGGCTGAGGGGAAGGAATCCGACGCGCAAAGAAAACCAATCTAACGACGGAGAGACGCGATAATCCTGATTGTACAACCAGATACGGTGATCACCGACGGTAGTCAGAGGTATAAATCTGTTTTATGTGAACATCTGCGCTGGTTTTATAATGAGCTCCACCCAGAAACAAGGAAAAAATATAGAAACAGAAAGTTAGTCTGGGTTAGAAATACGCTTGTAGACGCTCACGGCTAAACCAGGCCTGTTTATTAACCCACGATGAATCTGAAATGTGGAAATCAGTCACCTGTAGTTGTTATTTTTAATAAAATTATCATTTTATGTTCTGAGAAAACACACACCTCATGTATCGCATGCTAGCTGTAGTACCTGGTTGTGCCACCAGGTGGAGCCTCTGACTGTTTAATACTGTAGAGACCAAAACAAACAACGACAAAGACTTCTGTGGGGCTCAATGACGTCCCGACCAATAAAAAGTGTGCTGAATTTATATTACTAATCAATGAATCATTGATTTTATTGCACATATTAAGTAAACATGTCCCCTTAATATTCCCTTGATTGTGAAGCTCTACTACCAGCTAAGCTAATTTGGTTTTAGCCATGAAACCCGTCTTAGCTAATCTAAAGCAGCTTTAGCAGCTAAACGCTTAAGAACTGAATCATGTTGTCGGACATCCTGAGTCCCAGGATACGACCCAAAGTGACATGCTAGCATCCAACATGCACACAGCTATTTGAAATAAGATCGTCTGATTGGCTAAAATTCAACCTTTTCTGAACAGAACAGTAAAAATTAGATTAACATTTTCTCTACGTCATTTAAGCTGCTTAAATGAACTGTTAGCTAACCTGAACAAACGATCACATTAGCTAACACGGTGTTGTAAACCTGTTGACCTGATACATCGAAGCATTTAGCTTTAATTAGCTATAAATAAAATATTAGCTGACACTCACTGGAGCAACTGGTTCACATTATTCACTAAATAGTTTGAGCTGCTTAAATGGACTGTTAGCTAACCTGAACAAACGATCACATTAGCTAACACGGTGTTGTTCAGGTTAGCTAACTGTTCACAGCAGCTAAACCTGTTGACCTGATACATCGAAGCATTTAGCTTTAATTAGCTATAATAAAAAATTAGCTGACCCTGGTTTATTGGAGCAACTGGTTCAGATCATTAAATAAACAGTTTAAGCTGCTATAGTGAACTGTTAGCTAATGTAAACAAAAACATGCTAGCTAAAGGTCACAAACTGTACCGTTAGCTTGTTAAAATGAGCTTTTCTAGCTGTTAAACCACGTTTTGTTCGTCAGCTGTTGTCTGCTTCATGCCACCAACGACAGGAAGTTGTTGCTGTTTATGTTTAATGACCAACTAATGATCAGAAACAACCTTTTGGTGCCATTTGTTTAAACAAGAGGATCATTTTATCTGTGAGTTTAAGAAAACACTGGTTTTCTACGGTCAGAACAGAGAGCTGTGATGCAGCTGTGAGTCAGGACGGGACTTTGTGGAGCTTTAATTGGACTGTATTTGATACCCAGAGTTAATGCATCCACCAGCTCTGACTGTTTGCACGTATAATAACCGACACAGCACCAGAATCTTAAACATTGTCGGCTTCACCGTCAGCCCACACAAACGAGCGTCTTCCTGGTTTAACTCTGCAGAAATGTCGGAATCACAGTGATTCACTTTGACACGAACAAAACTTCAGGTGCACTTTTTCTGATAAATATACTTCATAAGGTAAAAATGCAATTACACCGAGCTGACATTTACGAGCAGCGAGACGCGGCAGTCGGGGAGTTTACAGATCTGAGCGCTTAATTTATTCTCCGCTCTGCTTTTGGATTCACCTCCGCCGTCGTTTGTCCTCGTTTCAGCTCCTCGTTTACTGAACTCCTCTCGGAGGGTTCGGCTGATCTGATGCGATCGCCGCGTCCTCGCCACGACTTTTAATCGGTGATAAACGTCTCGTTTAATGACCCGAAGCCGCGACCAACTTTGAACGTTCAAAAAAAAACCCCAGTATCATAAATCGCGTCCCAGCTGAGGGTTTTAGTGCCCTCAGGAGGCCCCGTCCGCCCGCCGACGCAAGAAAAACTGACAGGAAATAAAAGCATCGTGGTGTGTTTATGGACTCGAATCACAGCTTTGAACACGTGACTTGTTTTTTTTTCACGTCGATGTCGAACTGTGAGTTTAATTTTAGGGCGTGTGATGTCATTTCCCCCCAGACGGCTCCAAAGCTCTGGATTTATTTGGAAATATTCAAGTTTCAGTTAATAACAGAGTGAAAACGTCACTAACCAGCATCACACATGCTGACATGAGCCTTGAATGTTTACCCAGAATGCACTTTTCCTCCAACCGAATGTCATGATGCTGCCACCGCCGTGCTTCACTGTCTGGACCATGCACTGAAACAAATACAAAGAGACTGTTCACACGACGATACATCCCATAATATCGACGCTCAGAGTTGGTTGTAGAATAAAATGGATCCGTTTCAACATTTTAAACATATTTCTGGACAGTTTTGGTTTATTTCACCACTCAGGGCAGGTTTTGAAGCATTTTAAAATAATAAGAATCAGTGTTTGTCAAATTCTGAGTCACTCTGGACCAAACTTTTTAAATTCTGCAGTCATTTTGGTGAAGTTTTAGGTATTTTGGGCAATTTTGTTCTCATTTTGGGAAGCTTCAGAGACATTTCAGACAAGTTGGAGGTTATTTTGGTCATTTTTTTTGGCTCAATTTGAACAGTTTTCAAGTGATGAGTCATTTTCAAACTTATTTAGGAGTTTTTTTCTCATTTTGGTGAAGTTTTAAGACTTTTTGGACCATTTTTCAGTAACTGTAAAGAGCAGAAATGTGAAACTGGTGTAGTTGGTCAGTTTGTGTCTCATCTGTTGTGGTTTTGTGTTCATCTTTGTCATTTCTTAGTCAGTTTTGTATTATTTTGTTCATCATTTGGGTTGTTTTTCCCTCATTGTGGTCATTTTGTTTGTGTTTTTTTATTTTGCGTTGCTCTTTTCTCCTTTTGTGACATTTTGTGTCTCGTTTTTTCCCATTTAATTTGACTTTCTGATCGTTTTATGTAACTCTGGGACAGTTTTGTCTCTTTGCGACATAAAACTGACCAGAACCAGGTCCAGTGTTCAAACTGAGACACCTGGATGGATGTAGAACTGATCTGGTGTCAGGTTCTAGCAGAACCCAGATGTGTTCTTCATCCTAAATGTCATGTGTCTATCTGCTGTACTGATGAAGTTCTGAAGCTCAGAAATGATGGAGAAAGTCCATTAAGGTGATCAATCTGGACCCTCCTCTACAGACTTCAAGAACTCTGGAACATTCACCGTCTGAAGCTGGACCTTTGTTTGGCTTTTACATTTAAAATCAGCCGACTCTGAGGAGTCTGGTGGGAACTTTTCTGGCTGGTTTTATGTAGAAAAGCCGCCATAACGCCGACTCTCTGCTGCTCGTCCGCCGGCGGTTTCTTCTTGTTTATTTCCTTCCTCCCGGCTTCGTCCACTCCTGACCGGCGTCTCCTCCTGGCTGGCAGGGCCACCTGTTTGGAGCTCATAAATAACCCAACAAAAGGATAAAAAGGCCAGATAAATAATGAAGCAGAGGTGTGGCGCTGGCCTTTAGCACTTCCACCGCTCACGCTGACAGCTGTAGCAGCGAGCGGGGCTTCGTGACCGGCCGCCGTCCACATCCAGGACTCCTCGCGCATCCAAATAACCCAGAAAGGAACTTTTTTTCTTTCCCTCCTTTATTTTAACGGGAGCATGAAAAAGGTTATGTAAGCGTGGAGGGCAAGAGGTATCCGAAAGATCTCCGCAGCGGAGGCAAAAATAACCCGCCTTAGCTTCCTCGCTGTCATCCGGATGAAGACGGTATTTTAAGGAAATCAAAACTAAAAAAAGCAGCGAGAGGAAACAAAAGTAGGTCGTTTTGAGTTTCCTTCATCGCTTCTTCTTCTTTTTTAACGTTGAAAGGCACAAAGGAGCTCACGGAGGAGCTAAAAGTGTTGTTTTTTTTTGTTTTGCGATTTTGATCGGAGGATGAAAAGCGAAGACGTCAGGACGCCTCGCGGTCAGCTCGCCATGAAAGCTGCGATCGTTCAAACGCAAGTTTTATATTTAGCAGAAAGTTCTCAGTCGGGCACTCGTGACGGATGACAGGCGACTCAATTATTCATCGGATAGAAGCTCGTTTTCAGGACGGACGAGAGTAAAACCGAGTTTGGAGACGTAATCAGAGAAGCAGCAGCAGAGACGTTAATTATGAGAGTAAACCAGTTGTGTGACGTTTGTCCTTCACAGTGTGCAGCTTTTACTGGAGCACTTTATTTATACATGACATTTAAAGCAGCTGTTTGAACATTTATGAGCTGACTTTGGGGATCCAGAATGGAAATGACAGATATTTACACTGTGACGAGTCACAAATCCTAAAATATCTCGAGCTGTTTTAGTGTTTTTTTAGTCAAAAATGACTTAAATGTGTCCAGAATGAATTAAAATGTGTCCAAAATTGCTCAAAAGTGAACAAGAAGTCAGAAGAAGTCAGAGATGTTTCCTGCTTGTCCAAGATGTTGGTTCAAAATTACTTCAACACGTCCAAATTAATTTAACAATCATCCAAGATGGTCCAACATGTCTTAAAAAATGTGTTTAAAATGACTTTAAATCTGCCCAGAATGACTCCACATTTGTCCAAAATTCCTCAAAAGTCTAGTAAGTCTACCTCAGTCAGACAAGAGTAGATATCTGTCCAAGTTGTTACTTTAAACGTCAGTGGAATGATTCAAAAATTGTCCGAGACAACTCAAATTTAGTCCAAAATATCTTAAAAAGTGTTCAAAATGAATTGAAATCTGCCCAGAATGATTCAAAATGTGTTCACAATTTGCTCAAACATCTAGAAGGTCTACCTCAGTCAGATAGGAGTAGATATCTGTTCAAGATATCTGTTCAAAATTTCTTGAAACTCGTACAAAATCACTCAAAACGTCACCAAAACAACTTTAATTTTGTCCAAAATGTCTTAAAAAAAACTTGAACTTTGCAAAAAATTTACATAAAATCTGCTGAAAATCCCTCAAAAGTCCTGCAGCTCAGAGGAAACAACCGTGGCTCAGGAGTTCAGTTTGATCTGTTCAGAAATCTCAGACGATCAAAGTCTTTTTACATATTTAACAGCTGGACCGGGTCTGTCCTGCAGACGATTTAATGAGTCCAACAGAACATCTACAGGATCTACGTTGGTTCTTCTTCCAGGACAAATGACGCCACTTCGATCATTCAGGTGTTTCTCACTGCAGATATCTACGATGCGTATTCCACACGCAGGCTGCAGCAGATGCTAGCTAGCTAGTTAGCTAGCTGTGCACAGAGAAGCTTCTAGTCTCCACTCAGTCACTGCAGACTTCTTTTCTGCCACAGTTCAACACA
>NW_007578220.1:0-46961 GCF_000690725.1 Stegastes partitus
CACTATATACTACATCCTGACAGGTTTTGAGGACATTCTGGAACGTGACCTTTTTTGACAAAATCGACATCAAAAGCAAGATCAAATGTCATCAAACGCACTGTTCTAGATAGATAGATAGATAGATAGATAGATAGATAGATAGATAGATAGATAGGTCATATATGCTATAATTCTGTTGGACCCCAGGAAGAATAGCTGTGGCTTTGCTGCAGCTAATGGGGATCTTCATAAACTAAACTAAAGTAAACCTGCAAACCATTACATGAAGGTTTCTGTGTCATCCAGGTGGGACTGTAGTCACATGCCTCCCAGTCATATGACAATGACCTCATTCATGGTGCTCTCAGCACATTGGCCTCCTCTCTGTTCAACAAAAATCCAGTCCTGAGTTTATTAGCCACCTTGTTTCATGAACACAAACAACATTCTTTACCCCTGACCCACTGTGCACAAGCCTCACAGCCACTCTATCAACTAGCACTTAGTGAAAAGCGATCTATTCTATTGGACATGTGTTGACTAATAAGTGGTGTATTTTTTTTGTACCATTAATGATACTATATTCTGTCTTTTCTTTGAATGGATTCTCATTTTGGAACACTTTATGGTACAGTTGTGCTTCCTGAGCAAAACATTCACCTGCCGGCAATGTACATAAAGATACTGGCTTTTATCACCTTTTATCACCTTTTATCACGACCGTGGTCTGATAACAGAGGTTTTAATCAGCGTAGGAGGGATTGACTTTCATGGTGTTGGAAAAAAAAAAAAAAAACCCGGAAGCAAGGTCTGCTTGCACTGCAGCATCAGTGCTTATAAAGAGCGAGTCTCCTCCCAAGAACCACACTGTTTGTGACTGCCTGAGAACAGAAGCGTGGAATCCTACAATATGAGACTCTTACTGGTGCTAGCGTGCTTCCTGGCAGCCTGCCTGGCAAATCCTCACCCATGCTGTAAGTAGAACAAGAAAGAAAATAGCAGAGATGATGTGTTTCTTTTTATGCGTTGTATCATTTATGCTTTCTTAATATCCCAGAATATTTGCATCGTCATTGCTCTCCATTGCTGGCTGACAGCCCTGTTTAATGTCATTTCTGAGCCAAGAGTGTACTTTTCTTTGAGAATTTATAATTTCACACATCTTCTTTACACAGATACTCCTCCGTTGCTCACTGGAGCTCTCACTTTGGTATGCTTCATGGAAAGAACTTCAAAGTATTTACCCATTGTAAAAGTGGAAGATGTCAACTAACTCACTGTATGTTTCTCCAGTCCACACAGAACGAAGAGCTGTGGGTTTTTGCCAAATACCTGTATGATGGAATTGGACAACGTCTTCGGGTCTTCGAGCTGGTAAATTACAAAAATCAGTCATTGACCGTTGACCTTCTGCTGCTCTACAGAGAGGTAATCTAACCAAACACTTGAACGTCTGTTATATTTATCAGTCACAACCGATCAAAGCTTAAAGGTTCAAGGATTTCTTTTATTAAAAAAATCTACTTTAGGATATTTATCCAGCAGGATTATACTCAATGTGTACACTCAGTTTAAGAAATTCAACAACAACGATGTTTTTCTTAATTTTAGTGAAATGAAATGTCACCAGTTTGGGCTTCTAGCTCAATAAAAAGGGGTCCATGCAGAAAGACAGCATTGAAGAAGTGCTGCACATAGGCGTATCTGAAAAAATGGGGCAATAGTAAATCATTTACCATGGCTTAGCACATCTAAAGGATCATAATGTCTTAAGACTCTCACTCTGGGCTTGACAAAATTGATGATGGAAATTCAGGTGCAAGCACTTCTGTCAAAGTACACATTTAAGAGCTCAAAGATCCATGTAGCATTCTCATTTCAATCTACACACAGCAGTCTCTGTAACTTTGTTGCACTTTTTTCCCCACAACTCATCCATTAGGCCGCTGCGTATGACATTAAAGACAGAAACCACACATGCGCAAAGTACCCTCTGAAGCAACACTTCCAGCCTTGGCATGTTCCAAAAGATGCAACTCTGTTGGGCCCAGCCATTTTGGGAAGCTCTTCTGGACCTGGAGAGGGACTCCTGGTCAACACCTGGATGGGAGATTTGCCCGACAAAACAGGTAAGACAATGTCTAATGAGCACATAAAGTATAAGTATTCACACTTTATGGAACACATTTTTGTTTATTTTCATCTCCTTCCAGGAAAGTACATAGCCACCGTCACTGAATTTGGATGCATTCCCGTATCAACTTCATACCAGACTAAAGAGTATGGATGGGTGGTGACATCGTAAGTTTACATTAACGTCAATAGATGAAAAGCACAAGCTGACATGTTTGCATCCAGCCTAATAAATAACACATCACCATCTTTCTGTTTGCTAGCCTTTTCGACAACGTCAAAGGGATTACGAATCCCAGTTTGCTCGACCCCCCAGACTTCTGCACCAACGCGGTGACCAGCGAAGAGCCAGTAGATTTCATCAGCCTGCTCCACAAGAATACACGTTAACATCTCAAGTCTTCCTCGTATGATGTTTGTTGGGCTTTGACAAAATTCTGCAAAATCGTACACATTTTTTTCCAAATTGGTTCAGCATTCTTTCACGCATACACACAAAAAGTTAGCAAAAGTTATTCAAATCCAAAATAAAAAAAACAAAAGCAGAAAAAAACATCAATCCATTCATGATCATGACTGTAACCACATTGCATTACAGCGAAATCAACTGATTTTTATATCAAATGTACTTACAGGATCATACTTTCTAACAATGTACTAATGTTCAATATCTAACAATAAACATGATTAACAAGACTGAATGAATGCATACACTTTATTTTTACCTTTCTCTGGCAAAAGGGATAACAATTTCTAATTTTTTACTGCAATGTAAGCAGCTCTAAAGACACCATGGCCTGAAACAGAAAGAACTCAAAAATATCTTCTGTGCAATAAATGGCAATAAAAATAAATAACTAATACAAAAAAATGGTTTGTTGGTTATTTGTTTTACAGAAACCGATCGCACATTGGAATCAGTATGCTCAACAAGTTTCCACAGATGTTATCAGTACTGGTGTAAGAAATGGCGGCTCCACATGCTATAGACGGGTCATTTAACGAGTCCTATTTACATTTTTATGGCTAGAAAAATAATTCAAAAAATAAATAAAAATAATTCACCATGCTAAATGTCTTCCAACAACAGCTCGCTCCATTAAATAACATCAATCAGTCATGTGCTGAGTGTCTGTTTGTTAATGTTTTACAGGATCTGGCTCACATGGTTTATTTTTGGCATTTTTTTTCAATGAGACCTGGAAAATAAAGTGGTGTTTGATGGTATTGATGAAAAATCACAGTTTTATGCTTATTTTTGGTTGTTTTTTTTTTTACTCATGATGCTTTCATTTACCTTAAGAAAGAAATCTGTCTGCTCTTTTCACATTCGTTTTTACAGTTTAATTGTTTTATACGGTGATAAATAGAAACATAAGGTTAAACATTCACAGACTTTGCACCATCAATACTTTGCATGTGTGTCCAGTGACAGAAGACAAAGGTTTAAACATTTTCATTTCAGGAATACTCATCCCTGAATTTTTAGAAGATAGCTTGAAGTTGAATTTTAATGTGACAAAATGACTTTAGTTGATGAATCTTTTTCTTGTTTTCTTTTTTTATCATATAGTACACCAAGATTATGCAAAAAAAAAAAAAAAGCCAGAATCTTTAAAAACAATGGTGCAATATAAGGAGCATTAAAGCCTCATGGGGGCGCTGGAATAACACCTGGACTTCAATTTTTACTTTAATAATGACAGTGACGGTTGTAATAGTTATTAAAATAACCATTAGGAATTTGATTACTTCCATAAAACAAGGAAAATGAGAGGAACTATGATTTCAGTTTTTGAAATTCTCTTTTCTAAATTCTGTAGAGTTTAAAAAGTTAGAGATTCAATATAGATTCATATCATTCCCCTTATTTAGCACTTCAAATAAAAGGCCAACAATGTCTGGGAAAGCAATAAAAATAACATTTTAGTCCAGATTCAAACAGAATATTTGTCAGATGAGTCACCACATTCAATTGTTATTATAAATAGCATCTCTTTATTTTGACAAGGCAGGTGTATGAGCTGCTGAGGACCTGTAGAAAACCTGGCAGACCGGAAGCCTCGCCAGCCTGTTTAAGAGGAAGTAAGCTCTGTGAAGTGGCTTCATGTTTACCACAGTTGCAGAGGAAAGTGAAGCAGACAGACATCGGACAGCATGAGAGTCCTCGTCGTGCTAGCGTGCCTGCTGGTGGGCTGCCTCGCTCAGAGACCACGACCATGCAGTAAGTGCCTCTCTCATCCTAAAGCAGTGTTGTTCTAAGTGATGCCTCCAATCACAGCAGCATGTTGTTGTGTTTATGTTTCAGCATTTATGAGGATTTTATAATGAATAGGTTAACAGCTTAGCCTGTGTGTGATGTAAATGCTCCCTTTAGATTCAAACCCCTTCTTTAATCTTGACAGGATCCCCTCCACTGCTGACTGGAAGCCTTTCTGTGGTGAGTTTGAACTTTTCAGTGACGACACTATGAATGCAACCACCACTGAATATACAGGGTTGTTGTTATTCAAAATTTGAAGGAATTTTCTCACAGTTATCGTCAGCAAAAATAACATTTCCTCCATTTCAAAGTACACCGCAAGTGAGAAGCTGACGGCCATTGCCAGGTACACTTATGACGCTCTGGGTCAGCGCATTCGCCTCATTGAATCTGGATCTTTTAAGAATAAAACCTTCCACATCGATGTTCTTCTCCTCTACAGACAGGTAATAACATAACAGGTGCATCTACATTCGGATGTGCTATGTACAACATTTATAATACCACCTTCTGCTCTAGGGTGTTGCATATAAGATCAACTACAGGAACCGCACATGCAGCAAGAAGACTCTGAGTTCAGCCTTCCATCCACTGGCGATCCCCCGGAACGCCTCCCTGCAGGGCCAGGCTGTGCTGGGCAGCTCCTCCGGTCCAGGCCAGGGAGTCCTGGTCAACACTTGGGTCGGGGAGCTGAAGATGAAGAGCAGAACAGGTACGATAAGAGGAAATAGGACAGAAAAATGGCAAAGTCATGTGGCTTACTGTAGCACATGACAAGTCAGTCGCTGCATTTCTGTTCAAGAACCTGCTTGTCCAGTTGTGCTGCCTCAGCTTGCCTTGTGATCCGTTTGTGTTCCCGCAGCAAAGTACATGAGCACTGTCACCGAGTTTGGATGTGTTCCCGTCAGCACTCTGTTCCATACCGACAAAACCGGATGGATAGTGGCCAGGTCAGTTCACGTACATGACTACTCAGCAGGAAAAAGGGGGTTTTGCAAGACCTAGACTCATCACATGCCTAATTAAAACACAGCCACAATCATTAGTTATTAGGTAATCCTCTGAACCTCGAGTGTTTCTGGGAGTTTCAGTCACTTTTTTACTCACTGTGGACTCATTTTTCACTACAATATAAAATCCTTTGCATTACCATGACTAGAAGGGGAGATAACCCTAATTTGTCCAGAATCATGTAGTTATGTTGCTAGAAATTATCATACAAGAATAAAATAAAGTTAAATTTCTTTGGCTCTGCACATCAACTCCAGAAAGTTATGAACGTATCTTCCAACCACTTGCACAACTTGCTCCTCTGTATATCATTTTTTTTAAAACCCACCTGCATTTATTTTATTGACCAATTAAGTTTTGTTTTGGGCTGCAAGGTGGCTCGGTGGTTAGCACTGTTGCCTCGCAGCAAGAAGGTCGTCGGTTTGCGTCCCGGTGAGGACACCCAGGATTAGTGTCCAGGGTGTCCCCTGCCTTCACCCTAAGTCAGCTGGGATAGACTCCAGACCCCCATGACCCCAGTGAGGATTAAGATAGATAGATAGATGATGGATGGATGTTTTGTTTTGATCTCTTTTGTTGTCTGCTCTGTGCAAACACAGCCTGCAGTTAACCTGAAAAGTCTCTAAATTTTTGTCATTTTTTTGTCTAGAGGATTAAATCTTCTGTCAAACCAGAATACATCCTGTAAAAACAAATATTGTCCAACCAATGAGGAAGTTTTCAAACATCTAACTTTGATACAACTTTTTAAAAAATGACACATCTGAGGAAGAAATCTGAGATCAATTTTTTATTTTTTTTGCTAGATCCATCCCTACTAAAGTCATCGTCCTATCTGTCACTTAACTCTTGAAGTCAAAGCAAAAAGGGGATTTTTTCAAAAACTATTCCTTCAATGTCCACTATAAACACAAAATAACACGACAAAACCATTTTCACTTACAGTTTTACATTTTGCTTTTTCCTCAACTAATCAAAGTCAAAATAAAAAGAATAAAACTACCAGTGAAGCTTGAACCAGTGCTCCCATTAGGACATTTTCTTTGCTCACATTCTGAATTCTTGGAGCCTCTGTGTTCCTGTTTTCAGTAAAGACTTCGCATCTTTTTGCTTATTTCTTGTCCGTTTCATGCATTTTTCTTTTTTATCAGCTTCTTCAACAACGTCATCGGACTTGCGAACCCTGAGCTGCTCATCCCGCCGGCTTTCTGTGAGAATGCCCAGCTGGAGAACGAGGATGGAGAGGATCCGGTGACTTTCTTCAGCATGTTCGTGAAGGACAAGGCTGCTTTTTCCGAAATGTAATGATGCTGCTGTCTACTGATTATTTGCACTGAATTATCACTTTTATCAGTAGCCGTCCTTGGTGAAGCAACATTTTTAACAAGCTGTATCCAAGTAAAAAAAATCAAACTTAATCAGTATGTTGTGGGTTCAATCAATTAAAACATGTGGGAAAATAGTAAAATAAGTAAATTCAAACCTTCTGTGATCTATTTGAACTTAAATATACTGCTTTGTTTAAACTATTGTCGTGTATAAATGTGTGAAGTAAGGCTTAAAAGATAAAGGAAGTTACATATATGCACATAATCATGAAACTTCTCCTTTTGGAGACGGCGCTGGGGTTTTTTCCTTATATGGTTTTACAGAACAAACAGCTGATGGAGGCAGATGAGGATGCAATTACTCGAGTGTGATGAAGATGGTTTGTAGCGAATCAATTATGCATCATGTGATTTAGCAGTATACAGAAGGGTCAGAGGGAAAGGAAGGTGTTCTTACTCTGTCTGACGCTAGAGAGAGTTTGACCTGTAATGCAATATTCAGTGTGTGATTAAACCGATTAATTGAGACCGACCTGAATCTTGTCTCATCTTTAAAAACAAACACGTGGAGAAAAGACAATTTCTCCAACACTATCTAAGACCTACTCCAACATTTCTGCATTTTATTCCACTCGAAATGATTAGATTAGATCTGTAGTGATCTGAGTTGCAGACGGTGAATTATTCTGATGAGGTGTAACAGTCCATCTGATCTGTAGAAAAGAATCAAACAGTCACAAAGCGTTGAATCTCAGATGCTTCGGGAGATTTGTACAACGCCTGTCCTTTGGATGATTCCAGCATCATCCCTCTGCTGCAGCGTGTGACGACTGCGAGGATGTAGTCGAATAAAAGAAAAGTCCTAAATAATACATGCACTTGTGAGCATCTCTTTCATCCCGCAGAACATCAGTCGTAATGTTTCAGCAAAATCCCTTTTTTTTTCAGTCGCTGACATGAACAAATCCTCGAGGTTCAGCTCTCTGTGAAGGCAAAAAAACTGCTTTTTTTAAAGTGGAACAGCTGGAGGAAACTCTTCAGAAGGGAAAAGAGGAGGCGCAAGAACCTCGTGGAATATCTGGCTGAGCTGAGGGAGGATGTTGCCTGCACTGAGCCACGCAGAGGAAGTTCTAGAAAGCGAGAAACTCCGCTGGCAGAAGGAAGAGTCCCAGGGGAGGGCATGAAGGACAAAATTGTACATCTGGAGCATCAAATGGAGACGATCCAGACTCCCCTAGCTCTTTAGAGATACACTGGAAGGAATAAATACACTCTAATTCATGGCCAGTAAATGTAATACTCTAAACTTATATTCAAGGTGGAATGACAGTCGATATTTTAGGCAAACATGCATGCATAGAACTATTTAATCAACTTCTGAGTAAATGTTTCCATGTTAAATTTTCCTCTGCTCACCATTTCTTCCTCTTCTCTCTGCCATCTGTCTTCTCGTTCTCGACATCACAAACAGGAGCAGATCATTTGACTGTAATTAGCTGCACCCACGGTCGAGGGATGAAGCCACCAGCTTTTAAGTTTAACCTCTTCTAGCATTTTTAATCATGCTAGTCAGTGATTTAATTAGCTTTAATGGAGAAACTGATAACAAATTAAAAATGTTAGCAAATCAAAGGCCAAATATCTCACTGTTGAAGACACTAAAGTGCAAAATAAATGAATAAGTGATACAGTGTCATGCGGTCTTTCAGTATCTATCACTGCTCATGTCGCTTGCTTGTGTGCCTATTTGATTGTTTTTACGAGTGCATTATTTCCTCATGGGCCATTTTTACTTGCATGCACCTGCTCTGTAATGGTTTCTACTCCCTTTCCTTTGAGCTTTAATGTAATTACTAAGTACGTAGGGGTAGAGCAAAAACAAAAAAAAAAAAAAAACATAATGCCACAGTGTTAGAAAAGCGTTCCTTAATGTTACATGGACATTTCCTCTAACGTCCTGTAGGCCTAAAAAATTAACCAGGAAATAATTTATCCCTCAGTTGTCCAACATTATTGAAGACCTGCTGGCAGTGTGGTGAATGATTTCTTATCCTGCAGTACACTGCTGAGCTCTGCAGCATGCAAACGATATATCTTCTGGCCACTAGATGGCAGCAGATGACAAGTAATGAAACTGCTTTAGTTTAGAGGTGTAATGATATCCCACATAGAATACACTGTAGACGCTATAAAGATCAGAAAAGAATCAATACAAATGATGACAATAATTGCAATAATGTTCAATAATTTACTTGTTTTAGATTCTTACAGTCCAGAGGTAGAAAATCACTTTGACACAACAGGTTGTGGAGTCACCTGGTAGCAGTAGTAACAAACCCCCTGTAGCTCCCCAACCTCCTGCACCCCGACATCCGCCGCCAGCACCCCCGGATCCTGAGCCTCGGTCTCCAGCCACAGAAGTCTGGCGTCAGGGTCCTCATCGGAGAACTGGAGGAGGGATCCTGAACTCCGCAGCACCTTCAAACACTGCTTCAGCACCAGGCCAGCCTTCCCTCTCCCTTCCTTGCACCTCAACAAGGCGTCAGTGGTGCCCTTGTCGACTATAAGGTCCAAGCTGCTCAAGCCAAAGCACTCGTCGAGCTGCGTGCAGTCCAGCTCGACAAACTCAAGCTGAGACGACGGGTGGTGAGGCCACACGGCTTGAGCTTGGACGTGCTCCTGCATCAGTCGGACAGCTACAGGGGAAATGTCGGCACACGTGACTCTAACAGGCAGAGGAGAGTGTCTGTAAATAGAGGGCCCTAGTGCAGATGTGCCACAGCCCATATCCAGAACTTGGAGCACAGCATCTGGATGGGACATAGTCTGTAGGAGGGGCATGATCATGTCTCGGACGGCATTGAAACCAAAGAACCAGTCAAAGTTTTCAAAAGTGGGTGTCCTGCTACTGTTCTCAGTGTAGAAGCGGTCCCAGGTTGCTTTCTTATCCATGTTTTCAATCAGTTCAGCTGGGCAGAAACACAGAGAGATGGAACAGAAGGAGTAGTGAGTCTTAGTAGTAAAACTCAGACACAGCTTGCCATATATGGAGGGACTTCACATGGACAGATTTTTAATTATAATGTGTTCTTGTTAATGAGAAAATCTTTACGTAACGATTTAAGACCTTTTCTAATTTGTAGCTGCCGGGGCTGAGCAATTTGGGAAAAATGTCTCGTTATGATTTTTTTTTTTTTGACAAAGATTGCAACTGACAATACAATTTGATGTAAAGTTTCAGTTTCAGCTCTGATTAAAAACACATGACGGATTATTACCACATGAGACACCATCAGTATATTATTTGTGTTATATTCTAATGCAAAGATTAGAACTGCTTCCAACATTTTTCAAACGGCATAGAAGATAGAACAATTATCTCAAAAGCTGAGACAGTTGTGGGTTAAATACAGTAACAATAATAATAAAAAATAAATTAATTCTAACGGTAATCTGACCTCTTTTTAAAGATTCTCAGACACTGAAACAGATACGTCATTTATAGCTCAGCACATCCTGCAATTATGCTTAACAAAGTAACATTAATTATTAATAAATGAACCCTCAGTTAGTCCAGCTGCATAAAATACATCCTGACTTGTAGCCTTTGCATAATCAATACCAAATCAATCATTTAAATGGGAGTTTAAGTTCATGAGACAAAGCAATCCAAACTCATTTGCCAGTTTATTAGGCACAACTAGCTCAAGCTAAAGCATTCTTTCAATATCTTAATTAATATTTATGAATATACTGTAAACTTTTTGATTTAGATGGTTTAGTGTGGATTCAACAGTATGGATGCTGCAGTTTATGGTGCTGTTTAATTGTACTGTGTTATACTGACAGGTGTTTCTATCCCGTATTTACATCAGTAACACTATGCTAATAACACAAACAGCTCTGTAAAGGACAAACTGGATCTTTGACGTGACTATAAAGCTGAATCTTTCTACAAAGTTTACCATTGCTGCCTTGCAATGACTCCTACCTCCCCACCAAGCTAACTATTAGCTTTAGCTTAGTGTAAACACAGTCTATGGGTTCAATTAATAAACTGGCAACCATAAGTACTATGAAGTGCTGCTTCGTGGTGTCTAGAATAAAACTCTGGAATGAATGTTTAGTTCGTTGTATCAGTGAAGACTACGGTGTAAGAACCTGCACTCAAACTTGCGCAGAATTACAAAGCGAAACTGAATCAGTTCATCAAGTTGTATCTCTCCCATTTAAGCAAGTTAGCTTAGCTAGCTTAGCTAGTAGCACTACAATGTGCAACGCCGTAACATTTTAATAAACAGAGACTTGTTAAATTAGACAATAACAAAGTGTGAACATACTTGTGAGAGAAGAATGATGCCGCACACAAGCGGCAAATATTCTCCTGCCTGACCAAGTCAGTGACTTTGAAAACGGAGACATCTTGGCTTGTCGTCCCTCTTGCCCAACCACAGACCTCTCACTCTGATGGTATTTCTGGGTACCAAAAACGACGTCAATGCGCCTGCGTAAATGTTACCGAGACATCATCTGTCGTTGTGGAGGATCTTTGATCAGTCCATGCAGCAATGACGCAACCGTGTGAGTGCAAGTGTAAACAAAGTGCATGCGGCACCAGAGACAACCTACAATACATTCATTTAATTCTCCTTCCAGAGAATTAAATACTTTGACTCCAAATGGATTAAACCCAACTCGTAAACAGCCACTTAAATAATAATGAGAATAATGTAATAAAGAATTTATTGATGTTGGATGGGACTCAACTAACAGGACTAATAGAAGGTCTGAACTGAAAATATAAATGAGAAGGGCCTGGCTTTCAATTTATAGGCTAAATATTGTATTTCAGACTATGCTGCAGAATTTTTGCAAAAATAAATATGGCAGAATATTAACAATTAAAGCTATTTAACAATCAAATTTGCAGTCATCTACAGTTAAAGGTGTAATTGCAATTTTCCATAATTTCTTTATGAATTTTTTAAAAATTGTCTGACCCTGAAAAAGGGCTGCAAGGTGGCGCAGTTGGTAGCACTGTTGCCTCACAGCAAGAAGGTCGCCGGTTGAAGTCCTGGTGCACCAGCGTGGAGTTTGCATGTTCTCCCCAGAGTGGGTTCTCTCCGGGTTCTCCAGCTTCCTCCCACAAGTCCATGTTGAGGTTAATTGGTGATTCTAAATTGTCCGTAGATGTGAATGTGAGTGTGCTTGGTTGTCTGTCTCTAAGTGTAGCCCTGTGATAGACTGGTGACCTGTCCAGGGTGTCCTCTGCCTTCGTCCTAAGTCAGCTGGGATACGACCCTAGTGAGGATTAAGCGGTGTGTAGATAGCGGATGGATGGATAGCTGATCCTGAAAAAAAAACTACACAAAATAAGATGTAAATCGCTTTAATAAAACTCAATGAAACGCAGTGTAACAAAGGAAAAGAATCAAACATAAAGCAAGTAGATAACATTTACAACCACAAAAGAAAAAAAAAACCTGTACAACTCTAAATGGCTGGAGTCACTTCTATTTTTCCAAAGATTTTTTTTTATTTAACCATTTTGTGATGACTGGGAGTAAACTTGGGGGAGTCGGGGGTAGAGGGGGGTAAAGGAGGCATGTAATGTGATTTCATCTATTTTTTTCTTTTTTCAAATACATGAGTGTAGTTTCATACACAGATGTACGCTTCATCAACGTGGCTGCTGAAGTTATTTTTGAATGCACTGCTGTGAGGCACAGCAGGAGGAGGATGAGGTGGGCTGTGGCCAGGAGTGCTATTTGTACAAGATGTCGTAATGGCCCGGTCTATAGAGGAGGAAGATGCGTGGGTCGCCGCCTTCAGGGAACACGTGGTGATTGACTGTTCCTCCCTCTCCTCTATCCATGTACTCCACCAGGATGGATACGTTCAGGGCCTGGGCTAAGGCGATGATGTGAATGTGGTCACTTTCTTTAGACATTGGCTCTACCTCCTTAAACGAGAAAAAGAAAAGAATGCACATTAGGAGTTTTGTTCTGATATAAAACAAACTAATCACGCAATTTTATGTTTCTGTTGTTAATCAAGAGTGACTGTACACTCTTTTTAAACAGCACTTTCTACATAGGGGTGGGTGATCATATGACGATCTTTTAAGGTAGAATCATCATCATAATGACAACTCTCCCCACAGATTTAGTTGGGCTTGTGGTCACAAGATAGGTTGTGCTTACGGTTGCCTGGATACAGCAGCTGTCAATTCAACCTGATTCTATGATGAAAGTTCTGACCATAGAACATTTTGTCTCTGACACTTTGACTTTGAAAGCTGTTGCTGCTAACCAACTTGCCCTACCTTGTCCTGCCTCACGTTTCACTATTTGCAGACTGGCCAGGTCACTGTAGTAGCAGTCCTCAATGTCATTTAGCCGGCTCTGCGTAAACCTAATCCAGCAGGTGGACTCAAGTCCACAGACTTGGACTGCAGCTGGCAAAGGTAGACAGCTGACTCATTACAGGAAAACTGGAAAGCATCCTTGTTCTGTTCTGCAGCACTTGTGGGCTTGATGTAGCAGCACATGAACCAGTTCCCCACCTGCTGCAGGTACTGGTTTGAGTTCCAGCTCAGAGTGGAGAGCAAAACAAGAACCTGACAGGTTTTTTTCCCATGAAAATTATCCCCTCCTGCCTTAAATCGTCTAAATCCGTGTTTTTGAGACTAACAACCGGTACATTGCAGTTTCAATTTGGAATACTCAGCCATGGAGCCGCTTGCTTATTTCACTCATTATATGGCCTACAGTATATAAATAAACACCACATGCAAATGTTAACAAGGTAGGAAACTTGATTTTAACCAGAGGGGATCTATAATGGCATTGATCTGTACCTAGGAAAAGTAGATCTTAAATTAAGATCACCCACGCCTACCATTATGCAATATTTCCAGATGTGAGTAAATGCCCTAAAATCCTAACTCTGTCTGGTTCAGTGACAATTTCAAAAATGGTGGCCAATTTTTTTTTTAAACAATAAAACTTTCCCACAGACCGTCTTCAGAGTTAAACAACGATGACACCCAAATTTGACTTTGACAAATTACTTAAACCCACCTGCTGACAGAACTCCTTGACAGAGCGTCCTCCCTCTATGAAATGCTGAAAGAAGACATTCTCACGCTGCAAATAGCCTGAGGTGAGCAGCCGCAGGTACACAACCACGTAGTCTGACATGTTCTGGTCGTTGAAGGAGTTCAGTAGCTCCTGCAGGCTCGGCTGCTTCTCACATAGTTCGATCAGGTCCATGAACTAGGTGGGGAAAGATTATTTACATAGAAAGACTACTTTATATGCTGATCAATACACTAATCAATAATGCTAAAATTATTTACTGCTGCAGAAATTAAAGAAAAATATCTGCATGCAGTTTTGATGGGAAGCTCACAGTATTGTGGAAGTCTTCAATGGTGAACTCAGTGAAGCCTTCGTTAACCAGGTCCAGTTTACTTTTAGCTGCAACTGCTTTGAACCTGAAAACACAAAAACATGTGTTCAATAAACCTGTGAATATTAGTTTAATATGTTGTAAAAATATGGAAAAACTATGCATTCACATGACAGGCAGATAAAGAAACACTGCACCCACTTTTTTGTACCACAACCAACAACAACAGAACACCTAAACGTATACATTGACCAGTTACTGTTTATTTAGATCTCAATAAATCAGTCAAACCTGCCTCGAGTGCAGCCATGAGGAGGCAACACTGTGCCAAAACACACTTAACAGTCCATGATGACTACAGTGTGAATCTCAGTCTAGACACCAACAGCCAACACAACACAAACAGTAGCAATTATGGCACTCACTTCTGAAGTTCTTTGCTGTCATCTAGCAGGGACTCAAGATGTGCAAAACCGAAGGCTCTGTAGAAACAGTTTCCATCTGGCCGCGTCTTCCGAATGTACGAGTATTTTTTGTATAGGTCCTGCGGCAAAACAAAAAAAAAAACAAATTGTACCGCACAGTGAAACCGAATGCAAAAGCTGTATTCAAAAATATCAGCAACAGCCGAGCTTTGGATAAAAATGACGCCTCCAGCTGAGGCAGAATTGCGCCCTGATGTGGGTGCAGTAACCTGAGAGCAGGTGGTGTGGTTGGACTGACCTTGATCTTGAGCTGATAAACTGTGTCATCTTCAGCGTACTCTCTCTGCAGCACTGACAGGTCCTGTCTGTCCGACACTAAAGGGTTACTGTTGGCTATCTGCACACCCACACAAAAAATTAAAATTAGTACATGCACTGTTAGCAAACTAACTCGGAGTGACTTTGCCCTGACCAGTCGCTGGCTGCACTTGCGTTTATACATTATAATACACGAACGTTGCCCTGCAATGTTATATTTACTCTATTTGCTTTTATAAAATAATGAATTCTCTAAATAGCTTATACAGCTGTGCAGACAAGTTTTATAATACAGGTCAATATTACTGGATAAGGAAGAGCTACAAAAGCCTGTACACAGGAGTTTCTATTTTTCTATAAGGAGTTTTTTTTCCCCCCTAAAAACCATCTTATTCTGTGTTCAGGGTGCATATGAAGTTCTCTGCTGTGTCCACACATTAACTGAGATTTCTGGAGCTTTAACTGTCGAACAAATCTGGAAACTTGTTGATGCTGCTGCTCAGAAATAGAATAATGACATCTTTGTTTAGGTTAACTGTCAAGATTACATCTGAGCTTGCTGATGTCATTTTCTCACCTCCTGCTGAATCCTGTCCTGTTGAGCAATTATGGCCTCGTCATATGCGAGGCAGTTCACTCCTGTAAGAGAAATGTAATACATTTATTAGGCTTCAGGAGCACATATGTAAATGGTGGACTGATAAGACTATAATGAAAGCAGTGACAGCTTGTACATGGCCTGTGATGGATAACTTCAGATAAATCATTTGATGAAATATGTGGATTTAGGATTCAGATAATTGAATTATACCAAAATGAGAATGCAAGTGTAAGCAAAACAAAACCTGCTTTGCAACCTGAGAAACAATCGCTGCTGTGACTCCCTGCATACATTTCATTTTGTATATCAGTGCTTGTGCAGGTGTGTACTGGCAAATGACTCCAAACCAAAACAAATACAGCTGCAAATAGGACCAAACAATGAATCTATACCACATTGGAATTGCAGTTTCAAACAATGTATTTAGCAAATCACAAACACTGTAATGTATGTTATACAGTGCATCTGGCGTAGGATTTAAACTGTCATGTCAATGGATTTATAAATCCATGCGATCCTCTATGTACGGAGGCACACACACACACCAGATGTTTGGCTTCTGACGGTGTTCCATGTGGTAAATCACATTTTAAATCTATTACACAGTGAACATTAAAGTGAAATAGAAATATATATCACACACATCTACCCACAGCATCCAGTCCTAATTGCAACGAACACTTTCAGCACTAATAAGCCATGATTTAAGGGAAATTATTTGGCTCATGATGCTTCTCTTTGAGATGTTTAGTTGTTTGTTGGGACACAAAAACGCTGTTGCAAGAGTACTTTGCCTGCACAAGCAAATCTGACTGTGTTGTTACCAAGTGGCTGAACAATCTATATCAAAAAAAAGATGCAGCTCCCGCAGAAATCGCTTCCCTGGTGGCACAGCAGGTGAGTGCTCTCAGTTTATTAAAGCAACTGAATCCTGTCACTGGGGTTTTTTGAGTTACTCGTGCTGATGTTGTCCATCAGATCCGTGATGTGAGTTCATATTTATCTGCACTCTCTGAATTATTAAAACAGCTGCACTCACGTAAACAAGACAAGAGTCAAATGGGAAAACGAATGCAAATATTGACAACAAAGCGTTATCGAAGGCACATTTTCTCTTCCCGTTTTTTTCAACATCTGCCGTCACCACGAGTAACCACAGACGCCCGTAGTCAGCCGTTAACATGAAAACAAGTTAATCCACAACACCGGCTAACGTCAGTCAGCTAAACTTGGCTAGCTCGACCTGTGCGAAAACACAACAATTTCTAGCCACGACGAAAAACGTCCTTTTAAAAACCAAACAGAGGGTGTCCTGCCTTAAATATCTACCACACACTTTTAATATTTCCTCAAGTCAAAAACTCTGGCACTGTCACTCTGCGTTGCCTTGTCAATAACGAAACAAGCGTATTTTTTTCTTTGTGTAGCAATGGTAGCTAGCTAACGTTAGCCAAGCAGCTCTGGCCTCTGTCTCCCCCCCCACCACATCGCTGCATGTCAGCCACCTCTACCGCGGACAGGGGCAGCGGCTAAAACGCCTTTAGGACACTCGTGTGGATATAAGCTTTGTTTGCATGAGAAATGGCAGCGCTGGTCGTTGGGTATTTCGTGGTGGAACTGTTTCTCTCACCCTCCATCTCTCCCTGTGATGATTCCTGCTGCTCCTCCGCCATCTTAGCTGTCGAGATCTGTTTCCTCCTTCTGCATGACCTCATTCGTTACACACTTCCGAGCGGAGGCAAGCGGTGAGAGTTTTTTATTTTTTATTTTTTTTAATTAGTATTTATTATTATTTTTAATTTATTAATTTATGCAACTCTGGAGAAACTTTTCCATGTCAAGGAAAAAACAAGGTCGGAGTATTATGCAAGCTAAACTGGTGAGGTCATGTGTTCAAGGCACCCAAAGGCCCTGACCTTTACACACCTGTTGGAAGGTTGGTGGATATTACATCAATTTTAAAGATGGTAAAAATTGATGAACTAAAATTCTAAAGGGGCCATGAGTTGTCCCCTGCAGTATTAACCGTACATCCAGTCAACGGCTTGCTTTAAAATCATACAGTGTTACGTATGTGTAATTATACCAGCAGAAGTGAGTACACCCCAATAACACTTAAATGTCAAATGATTCAAAGTTGATCTCAATAATTACATGCCCCGAAAGCAGAAGCTTACCGCGGCAAAAGCGCACGCACCTGCAATTACTGTTAGAAAACCTGTGATCACTGAAACTAAACTGGCTACCCCTGTGATTCTCAATTAGCCTGACTGAGTGGTCATAAAATGAAGTGGCAACACCAGAACTTTCTCAGTTTTCTTGGACATGTGCCCTACATCATGGCGCCACATGGAAAAGGATTGTCAGAGGAACTGAAAAATCTGAATGTGTGACTTCACAAAGATGGAAAAGGATACAGGAAGATCAATGGCTAAATAAAAATCGGTCAAAACATAGCTGCAGCAGTAATCAGGAGGAAAGGTACCACTAATCAGAGCCACAGTGGTCATCCTCCTAAAAGGATGCCATGGGCTATGTGTTGTTTGCACAACCTATTTCTGAAAAAGAGATGGGCTTGGACTTGACAGTGAACTTGGCAATGAAAATCTGAGGTTGTGTACCAGCTCAGACAGTGAGCTCTTACCCATAAAAACAGTCTTGCTTGCTGATCAGAACAAAGCTACAAGATAAAACTTTACAAAACAACATGAAAAGGATCCCGATGAATGTTTTGAGCATATTCAAATCAGATTGAGCCCAGCAGCCTGACTCCCAACAGTAAAGCATGGAGGTGGGAGTGTGATGACATGAGGCTGCATGAGAGTTTTTGGGGACATGGCATTTGCAGATGGGACCATGAGTGATTATGAGAGCTATACCAAAATACTTTCTGACAAGATGACTCCCACTCTCCAGAAACTTAGCAGAAATATTTGTGCACAATAAATCCAAAGCCAAAAGCATACAAGAGCACAAGAGTTTTCCTAAAGAAGGAAACAATGAAAGGTATGACCTGGCAAAGTTTGATGCCTGACTTTAATCCAGTTGAACGCCTTTGGGGTGTTTTTAATAGAACGGTTGAGCAGCACAATCCCTCCAGCAGAGAGCAGCAAAAAAAAATAAAAAAAACAAGTTTCTGAAGAATGACGAAACATCTCTTTAGAAATTTGTGCAACACTGACCAGAGAGGGACTTTTACACATGAAGGTCAGTCTATCTGGAACAGTTCAAGAGCGTTTTTCTCAAGTGCAGCCACAAAAACCATCAAGCGTTGACATGAAACTGGCTCTTATGAGGACCGCCCCTCGGAAAATAAGGCCAAGAGTTCCCTCTGCTGCAGAGAATAAGTTAATTAGCCTCAGAAATCTGCAATTAAGGGCACCTCAGATTACAGCCCACATCTATTCTTTTTAGAGTTCAAGTAGCAGCCAGATCCCACCTGTTCAAAGGCATGATTCAGGCCTTCATGAACACTTCTGAGACCAGTAAGAAGGAATCTGCTTCATGAAACAGAGTCAGAGAATGGATGGTCTCCAGGCTATGTGCTGTATGTGAAATGCATCCAACAAGTGTCAAGCGTATGTGGGAACTCCTTGGAGACAGTTCATTGACAACCTCATGAAGTTGGTCCAATGCCAAGGTTGTACAAAGCTGTTCGAGCGGTGACTTCTTTGATGAATCTAAATTTTAAAACCCATTTTGTCCTCTTTAATTAATGTGTTGTTTCATTAGCTTGATGTTTGTTCTGCAATGTAAAAATAAAGGAAAAACAATCGACTAAATTGGCGTTCCAAACTTTTGACTGGCACTGTATCATCTGTTTGAAAAACCATGCACATTTATTTCCACCCATCCACACAAGCTGACACCCATACAAAGCCCTTTACGATAATGAAAATCCAGACACATGATCGGGAAGATCATCAAAAATCACAGTGGAACGTCGAGTCTCTCATTGTTCAGCAGTGTGGCAGTTTTTGTAGGCTCGTCCAGGTCCCTGCACTTTCCAGCAGCACACATCAGGGGGCACTGTCTACAACGAATGCAGCCTACATTCAAACATAATGCCATTAATCTGCTCTTATATACAGTCTGTGGCTGGGTGATGCCAGATTAAACTGTCCCGGCATACTTTCAACCCAACATTTCTGACTCAGGTGGCATTTGACAGAAAAAAATATATTTACAGCAGGTAAGATAAATCCAAAAAAACACCAATACAGTGTAATAGTATGTATAAAGAACAAAATAATACTTCATATTTGCCAAAAAAAAAAAAAAAAAAAGCGAAACAGTTTTTTTATATTTTCCCCCTTTGGCACATTGCTCCCCATGTCAGGGCTGTAACAGAACCCAGCAATACTCAGAACATATATAAACAATACAATAAAAAAATAACAATAAAACCAACAGTCCACAAATAAACAATACATGCATGGTTTAGCCACAAAGGTTCATCCTCTTGGAAAGTCATCGTCTTGTTTCAGATGCTGAAAAACTCCAGCAAGTACAGTAAACTTCCCAAAATGTCGATACTTTTTTGTCGTCTCTATGGTCTCCAGTGCAAGAATCCAGATGTATTTTTAGTATGTTTGCATTGTGTATTTGTTGTTTTGCATGCCCCATTCTATTGAGCCTTTTACACCATTTTTGTTTGCTTTCTGACTAGTTTAAGATCTGGCCAAGGGAAGACAAGTTTTAAAAAAAAGAGCAATATGGCTAATACTGGCACATGTACAGTTTTGCTGCATCATGTGCGTTGTCCCTGAAACATATAAACAAACACATTTACAGAAGAGGTCAAATCGAGCAATACCATAGAAAAAATGAGTATTATACAAACATATGGAAGCTTTTCCAGCTTTCTCTGTGTACGTACATAGAGATACTCAATACGTATGCACTCCACTTTATCCAGTGAGTCTATGCCTGTTTTATATGTAAACTGTCAATATTTCTCATGTATGTTGGAGATGGGTGTCTTGATTGTGAAGCTACTATATACCTATGTGTGTACATGTAGGCAAGTGTGGCTGTCAGGTGAAGTGAGGAAATTGAGACATGTGAGAACTAGTCAGTATATGTAGGATATTGAATTGAAGATTTGCATTTTTTTGTTGTTTTTTTTAACAAATACACACATCTTGTTTACGACATAATAATGGTTTCACTGTACGAAGTTTGGATCGGATCCAAACTGTCTCAATTTGGAAAGACAAAAGGACTGAAAGACAATATGGAGGTATGCACGTTGCAGGTGTGGCCATAGACGAGCAAGCCAGCGATTTGGATCAGATCCCAAACTGGGTTGTGTTAGGAAACTTGACATGGGCAGAGTTACTCCTACACCTAACATCACTAAAACATCACCCACAGCACAGGGGTGTTGCAACTTGCTGTTTTCATTCACCCACTTTCTCACTGTTGTGTTTACTCCTCTAGCGTTTCCTGATTTTGTACTGTACATGTTCTCGAGTGCTTTTGAAATCCCCTGACAAAGACTATTCAGCTACTTTCAGCTGTTAGCCACAGCTGGGTAGAGCAACAGCTACATTCCAAAAAGCAAAGAAAGGAATATTGTCTGATGTTAAATGCCATCTGAGCAGTTCTGGACAAAACTGCAATATTGTCTTTTGTAATGTGGGGGAACACAAAACATACTGTTGATCCCCCCCAAACAGCATGCTGAAATCAGAACTGTCCAACAGATGCTGTGGAGCACATCGGTATACACAAAGCTTTGCTCTGTTGTAGTCAATGTAAAAGATGCAGCATTGAAGTCAAGGTGCAGAAATTTCATTCTTGACCACAAACTGATTTTCGGGGCTTGTGTCCACATGTGAGCCACCTCCAAAGCCAGAGCTGACCAGTTTTATAGTTTCTGTGTGGGACTTTCCTGCCAGCAGCTAAACTATCTGGGCCTTGTGGATGAGGGAGGCGTGAGGGTTGACCAGAGGGGGGGTTTTCCGGATGAAGGGTCTCACTGTGCCATTAGTCTGTTGGTAGCGTGTGCTGTGAGCCTCAGACATCTGAGAGCTGTTGGTCTCGCTGTCCTGGTCATCGGGATGCTCTTGACTGGCCGGACCGCCCAAACCCTCGTCCACTTCGTCCTCGTCATCCGTAACCGGCGGGTAGGTGCAGCTGACAGGAGGGTGCTGGTGAGTCTTGGCGACACTTCCTGGTCGTGAACCCCCATCTGAGGGTATAATGGTGCTGCCATTCAGCTGTCTTACAATCTCAGTGGACTGCACCATAGGGAAGGGTGATGGCGTGAGAGGAGGGTGGAAGTGAGTGTCCTGCTGCTAAGAAGAAGAGCAGACACACTTATAATTGCATCATCATCATCAGGTAAGTATGCAGAGTTTAAGCTGGGTTAAAAGCATTCCACGATTAAGGAAATCAAGCCTTGACATGCCCACAAACACACAATCACACTTACCAACGATATACTGCTGTTTCTCACATATGTCTCCACTCTGAGTCGGTTCTCCTCCTCTCTATCCAGAAGCCTCTCTCTGCCTCTCCGGGAGTTGTTGTACAGGACTGGTCTGCCCAGGTAGTCATACGCCCCTGATACACCACCTCCTCCACGCCCACCTGAGATAGTTGATCGGCTGTCACGGCAGTGAGTCTGCTCCTGCCGGCACGGATCAAAGACACTGATTAGTATCAGATAAACTGATTTCCCATTTCCTTCTTTTGCACAGTTAATTTAAAATGAGCTTCATGATCGAGCACCAGTTCTTTAAAGCAGGCTAAAGTGACAATGTTTACTTACAGAAATGACTACAACCCTGTGCATCACCACATGAATGTCTAATGATTCAAAAAGGTATCGTTTGTAGTAAATGCATTACTTCCAAACTAACTGTTTTACTGTAGAAACTCATTGCAACATAAGTCAATCAACCTTTTATTACTGATTGACAACAGAATCAATTCTCTTTGGCATGAAGGATACCTATATTGCACAAATTTCTGGAAAGATGTTCTGTCATTCGTCAGAGGATATTCTCTGAGTTCACTACTTGAAAGGCTGTGTTACTCAATCTTTCCTCTCAAATTTTTCTTTAGAAACTCTTGTGTGATTTTGGCAGTGTGCTTTTGATTGTTATCATACCGGAATATTCCCTATTTGCCAAGCTTCATCAGAATGGAAGTCACCTTGTTAGCCAATATTTTTGATATACATCCACAGGCGTTCATCTGGCCATCTGTAAATCTATAAATTTCATCTCATTGACACCTTTTGGACTCGTGATCACATTCCTACCTTTGTGCTTCACTGTCAGGACTTATGCATTCAACAGTGAGAGACCTGACCAGATTCACTTCAAACATGTTACACCCCATCCAAGCCAAACAAATTTATCTTGGTGTCATCTAACAAAAGGATATCCTCCCAATATTTAATCTTGCAGTTTTGTTTCCATAGAACACGTAAAGGTTTTTTTCTTTGGCACCGCCCATGAGGGTTGTGGTTATGCACTCCTCACACTGTCAAGGTGTAACAGAAACTCAAATTTGTTTACCATGATAGTGCACTGTCCACATTGTCATTTTTAGAAAGATGAACATACCAACCATGCTTAGTGGTACTGTGCCCCATCTCTGTTTCAACTGATTTTTAGTTGGTCTTCCTTCCTTTACCATCTTTGATAAGCCTACTTAATTTTTCTTGCAATTCCTTTTTTTCATGTCCAGCCTTAACACAGACATGCAGGCTGACACAACACATAGGTCCAAAACTGAGAAAGTTCTGGTGTTTCAGGTCAGTTTTATAACCATGTTCATGCAATAAGGCTGTTTGAAAATCACAGGTGTCGTCAGTTTTGTTTCAGTGATTACAGGTTTTCAAACTTGTGTGCCAGTTGTCAATCAGTTTCTACTTTCGGGCCTGTATTTACAATATTTTAGAGTATTTGATTTTGATTACAAATGATGATCAAACTGCAAATAATGCATTTACTGAGAGGTGCCACAACTTTGAATCTTTTCAAACTGAAGTGATTTCGTGCAGGGGTGTACTCACTTCTATACCGTACAATGTCAATTAACTTGTTTTAAAGACGTTTTCATTTTGGGAAATATGCGTACATGCTTTGTTGAGGACTGAAGAGAAGATTAGAGACCAGAGAGAGGAATAAGAGAGAAGAAGCTGAGCGTTGCAAGCAAAAAGGGAGGATATCTCAAAAGTCTTCATGCAATACAATGTGTTGTTAATATCTGAGATGCACTACATTAAAATTTGAAATGTTGAATCTCAGAACTTAGCCGTCTGACATCTGGATAGTAAAGCCTCAGTCCCAGGCCCTGGCCCTGCATGCAGATTTACATAGATACGTAGACTGACCCCGAGGGAAGACAGGCTGGTCCTCAGGGTTCCCTCCACCCTTAGAGGGATGTTTTCTTCCGTCTGCAATTTAAATAAAACACAGGTCAGGATCAGCTGTGCAAAAATTCCAAACCCTCAAAAATTCACTCACTTCTTCCAAAACAAGAAAAAGTATGTGAAGCAATAATTGATGATAAATATAGAGCACAGTATTAAGATTTTATTTGAGCAAAATTTGTAAAATTTCAATTAAATTTTGCATGAAGGATTGCATAAAGCATATGGGAGCATCATTCTACTGATTTTGGTGTCAAGACTGACAGCCTGATTCAGGTTGTGTCGACATAAGAAAACAAAAGATGTGTGTCGGGTGCAAAAAGAATAATTCAGTAACTGTACCGTTCCTCTGGCATCTGTGCTCATAGAGTTCACTCTCCGGAAAGATGCTTGCCTGGAGAGAGTGCTGATTTCCTCCCTGTGAGAAACAAGACAAGAAATTAGAAAATGACTTCAATGATTAAAGAACTGTTCTAGTGTGTGTTAATTTTGGGGCAGTTTAAGTTTTAATGTAATTCACATTGTGTATTTTTTATTTAATTTTTCACCCATATTTGTTATTTTGCGCAGCCATCTACGCTTCATGCTCCTCTAATTCTACTTAACACGCTCTGTGTTGTAAGCGCCGCTTGTAATATGCTTAATAGCCCCGATCCGCTCCGATCTTCTGTATTCTTTTTGGCTCAATCTGCCCCGCGGAGATTATTAATGGTTAATCTCATCTTATCTCATCTTAATTAAACATGGTGTTATCCCCGTACTTCTTCTGAGACAGCTCCCTCTGCAGTTTCTTGTTCTTGCGCTTGTGGTGGCACGTGACGCCGATGATGATGGCGAGCATCAGGATCAGCAGCCCACCAGCCACACCCCCCACGATGATCATCAGCATGTTCTCCAGTCCTTTCCCGTCGTCGCGCGGCCCTGCGAAGAGTCGGTCAGGGAGCATTAGATGGAAATAAACACAGATTCTCACAGTGTACATGAATATGACAAGTCTCAGTCTGGTGCGTTGACAGTGTTGTCATTTACCTGTCACGAGAATCTCCACCTCTGCCTTCCCTACTCCCACTTCATTCGTCGCCACACATTGGTAGGTGCCACCGTCTGACGAGTTTAGTGGTCGCCTGAAAATCAGCGTTCCGTTGGGGTGGGGGATGGCATCTTTCGGCATCTCTCCTTCCATTCTGCAGGCAGAGCAGGATAAAGACACATTAGAGTGCATTCAGCTCAACACGTGGACTTGTTCAGCGGATTAAGTCATGCGCATTTTTTCAGAGTTGGTCAACATCTTCAGATGTTTTTGTGCTGTATTTCAAAGAGTAAGGGAGTGGCTAATGATGGCATTCAAATGACATGCAATCCTAAAAGACCCTTTCCCCTCCCTTTGAAAACATTTTAAGCACCCTCTCTTTGGCTAAACGGGGAAAAAATGATCCCCATAACCTTTTTCATTTCAGCTCTTAGGAATTTCTGTCCAGTCCCTGATGACGCTGAGGTTTCTGTAGGTGGTGCTGGTGATGCTAATGGGTGGCCATTGCTGCTCAAACATGAAAAGCATCACCCGTTGCCTTTTTAAACATGATGTGTTCAGAAGAAAAAATCTCAATTTGTCCTTTTAAAATGTGTGTAATCGGTATAAGTTTTTAAATTCTACTATCTTCAGTTATTGTTTGCTGCAGTTCCTGGTTCTGTGACTCAAGGAAAATGTTTCAGCATCACTGTCAAGGGTGTTGCCTAAGTGTTGTTGTTTTGAGCATATTTGACTTAATCCCTTTGCTCAGAACTTAATGTCAGCCCGTGAACAACCCACGTTTCGCCAGAATACATGACTATGTCCATTTTCACAGCAGCATGCTGTTGAGCTTCTATTATTGAGCAGACTGCATGCTTATTACAATAGGCGCCTATCACCAGCAGGGAAAGAGGAACTGCTACTTCACCACGATAACATCTTACACAAATCCACACATTCTGCTTCCTCTTCCTCCGCTCGGCACCACTTAGCTCACAACAACGCCTCTGCCTACCTGGTCCCACTAGTTCACGTCTCTCCCTACTGCTCATCCCTTTCCCTTTTACTTCTCACCCCCCTCTTCCTCCCTCCTTCGTGTGAAACTATCTCATCTGTCTGCTTTCGGCACAAGCCGCAACATGACACTGTGACACCAGCTATTACTTCACCTGCTGCCATTTACTGACAAAGCCAACAGGTTCGCCCGCTGCTCTGCCACATTTGTGTTTGTGTGTGTCCATGTGAAATGTGTGCTTGAGCAAGGAGAGGCTGAATGTCGCCACTAGATTTTGACTTGGTTATCTGTGAGCGTGTTTACACATCCTCATTCATGAGTGTGTACACTTGTACGCTTGGCGTGTGTCTGGTAAGCCTCGCTCACAAAAACTACTTTCCCAAGGTGTGTTTCTGTGACTAATGACAAGTAATCCGTACATCATCACTTGGCAAAAACAAGTCAAACGAAACGAAACCTCCCAAAACATTTCCTTTTTTCAAACTTTAGATGCTCATATACCCTCCCTGTGCGTATTTCTCTCTTGGCAGCCCAACTGTCACCTCTCATAACTCAGTGGAAGCCATAATCTTCCAGCTGCTTTTCGTGGCTTACATTTTTTCTTGCCGAACGCTACACCACACCCCGAGAACATATTAATGCATCAGTGGAAATGGCTGAAAAATGACACTGTGTGACTCAAGTAAAAAAAAAACATCAGGCATCTGAGTCAAACCCTGGTTTAGGGTTTAAAGCTGGGAAGTAATGTCCCAATTTTTAAATGACACACGTAGCATTTGAATCTGTCAGTTTCCACTGAGGCAGCAGAATGGGGAGGTGGCAATGCCAGGGCTTGTTTGGTTTAGTCATGTGGAAAGAGTGGAGATCCTCCCCTGCCACACTGGTTATTCAGCGTACTCAGTGTATCTGTGATAAGTAAGCACTAAAAAGTAATAAATACTCCATACTTTGTTCATAAAATCCAGAATGTAGGACTCACTTAAGTACTTGAAATACAGTTGATAGACTTATTAAAGGTGCACTCATGGTGTTTCTTGTGAACATCCTAATATCTTAACATATGTCATTATTTTTCCTGGTCAAACATAAGTCTATTTTTGAGAATATTTGAAATGTTTTCTACAATTCTGTTTGAATAAGTCAATCTATGGCAGCAAACTGTCAACACAGTCGTATTGCACTGCTCCACATGTGGCTTTAACTTCAGCTCCAATCGCTTAAATAACCAGTATTGAAGCAGTTTCTAGTCATATTTTATTATTTAAAAAAGACATCAAAAATAGTTAATGCTTCATAAATTCAGCCACTTGCACATAAGTATGAAAAAGACTCATAATACATATACGCCAGAGAAACATGCTAGTAATTAGACTTGCTGCTAATCTGATCGTACATGTATGTTGTTCTTATTGTCCACTAATTACATGAGAAAACCAAAAATGAATGATCATACTAAGTGTCCTTTATATATGAGGGACAAAACAACCACAAGCACATGAGTGGATTAAAACGAAGCCATGTATGTTAAACTTGAACAGGTTTCTGGAAGCAGAGGAAGGGGTCGACAACACCACTTATCAGCTACTTACGATGCTGTCCTGAGATTGCTCCCCAGGCAGTTTCACCACCATTTAAACTTTGAGTCACCCCCGACTTGGTAGTTTCACAATAATTCACACCTCAGTTCATGTGAGTCTTCATGTGAGTGTAATTGGCGAATGTCCAAATAACTACCCAGTCTGAGAGTGATGATATGTCTAGAACTCCATATCGATCAGGTAGAACTGACTCTTGGATGAGAGACGAAATGTCTTCAGGAACCAAAGAGTCCAGTTGCCCCCCCACCCTACTGAAGCTGACGAAGAAGCATTACATGTGTATCCAAAGCCTGGTACATGTTCAAGAAAGTTCATGACCTTTTAAAATTGTAATTGTCATCCAAATTACTTCAGTACTTGGCAACACTTCATATAGATCACTTAAGATAAGACTGATGGTGTGTGTGATGATGCAATATTGCATCAAATGCTACTTTCAGCTACAATCTTCCTAGTTCTACTTGGGATGCTCGTCATTAATGTAACATACCCGTGAGAAAAAAGGTTTAGAAATATATAAAATTATTAGGTGATGCACTTTTTCCAAACATCAATATGACTCTTTATTAGTATGACTCTCTGCTATAGACTCATTGTTGTCCAAAACACTGCCAAAAACAAACTAATGGGTGATGCTTTTGCACTCAGAGACATGTTTCTCTCTTACCGTGAACACACATTTTTTGAGTCTGAGTCAATCTGACATACACTGTCCAAATGTGAGCTAATCTGCAGCTGAAAATGGTCTGCAAAAAATACACCGTTTATTCTAGTTTGAGCGACATTTGCTAAAAACTACTCTGCCTTTGGCTTCTACTGAGGGCTTTACATCACAACTTCACCTCAGGATTATCAGTTTAAAAAAGCTCCCTGAGTGTGGCAACTAAAAATGATTTTGAATTACATGCTTCTTTGAAATTATTATTTATGTCTCCAGCGCGCAGATCAAAAACATCAAAGCATGTAAGAGACGGCTTCCTAAAAGTAACAGTTATTTGTAAGTTGGGCCCTTCAGGATGACCTGAGTTTAACCTCGCTAAACATCCCATTTAGACACGTGAAATCATAGGACAAATAATTGGCATAATGACTGTGGAAGTTCCGGGAAAAGCAACAGTGACCAGACACATCAGACAGTTAGTCATACGACAGCCAGACAGTCAGAGAAGGAGGTGGGTCCCACTGTACCTGATCCAGGTGAAACTGTGTGGTTTGGGGTTTCCTCCACTCACGCACCTCAGGGCAGCATTCTCCAAACCCACGAACCAGTCTTTATTGTAGCCAGACACCTCTGCATGCGGAGGGACTGGGAGGAGGAGCAAAAAAAATGATCAGCTTTAATAAGTTGAGGCAAGTTAAGAAGAAAGGAGGAAGTCTACTGTTTATGGCATGAAAGGATCAAATGTATTTAAGGTGGAATATCCAGGCTTTTAACTGCCTCAAATGAATGCAACACTAATATCATAACAATTATTACACATTTTATTTTCTGCCTTTTCATGTTGAAGCCTCTCAATGGATCTCTAACCTCCTGGTCATTTCGATGAATACTCACAGTGCACCACCAGGTTGTTTCGGATTCTGCGGGGCGTCTGGAAAGCCGGATGCCACACCAGACAGTCCAGCTTCTTGCCGTTCATGTTCCTCAGCGGGTGCAGGGAGTAGTGCGAGGAGACCGCCCCGTTGTCGAGGGAGCGGTTGAGGGACTGGCCGTTCAGGTCGGTGTCCCAGGTCAGCCGGGGAGGAGGGTGGGCTATGGAGCGACAGTAAGCGGCCTGCCGGTAGGACTCTCCCTCCACCAGAACCACAGGGTCCAGGGAGGAAATGGGAACGGCTGGTAGGAGGGGGATTGTTACAGCGTTAGATCAGAGTGACAATAATGACAACACGCTGAGCAGTTAGTGTTGAATGCACACATATGCCTGAACAGGTATTCAAGAGCTAAGATGGGTGGGGCGTGGTTGGAGAAAGGTGGTGTCACAGAGTTCCTTTTCTTTACACTTTTCAGTCATATAATGGGTCATTCGCTCAATTCACCCAATGCCCCTTCTACTTGATTTTTATTTTTAAGTGGTGAATACTGACTGAGTTAACCATGTGTACAAACTTTAGATAACATTAGTATTTTAGTAAAAAAATTCTTTAAATATTTTTTAACAAATTTGCACCGTCATATAATTGGTGTGTATTATTCTATCAGAGCGTGATTGTACTATTGAAGACTACACGAACACATCAATAAACCTACAAAATTTCAGGACAGTAGCACTATGTCTTAAATTATGGCCCTTTGAACATTGCTCGACAGATTGGCACAAAGACAACAATAAAAAAAAACAACAAACCTGACCACGTTTTCCTCACT
This sequence comes from Stegastes partitus, assembly GCF_000690725.1. NCBI lineage: Eukaryota > Metazoa > Chordata > Actinopteri > Pomacentridae > Stegastes > Stegastes partitus. The sequence goes on from NW_007578220.1 coordinate 29,857, forward strand.
AACATACGTGTGCACGGGGAGAGATTTTTAGGTGTAATTTTTCTTTTTAAAATTTGGTTAAATGAGGTGGAATGACCTTAATAACTTTATAATAATAACAATAATTTAATTTTCAAGTCCCTGGTTAAATGACGTAGCTATGACTCTACACTCCTATAGAATAGGATAGATAAAGTCCCCATTCCACTCAAGTCTACTCGTTTGCTGCAGCTCAGCACACCAGCTCACTTACAGCTCTGCTCAAACACTGCACTCTTTAGTACACAATGGCAAGTTGTAATAATGCAGTAATAAATGTTTGACGGGGAAAGCGATTGTAAAGAAAAGCACTGATGCGAAAAGTGCAACACGATTCCATAGATTTGGTCCATATGAATCTCTGGCCAACTGAATCAGTGTTGTTGAGGCCGTTAAAAAGTGGAAATGCAATTTTTCTTATGATGTCTTCTAGCATATAAAAAAAAAAGTAATCATAATGGCATGTTAACAAAGAACTTGTTTTTCAGCAGACCGCGTCCTTAAATATACAATTCCACAGAAATAATTATCATCATCAAATAGTACTTGCACTGCAGTATGTGGTTACAATCTAAATGCTAGACAGTCACCAAACCTGTAATCAGCATCAATGCAGCCATGGTTAAGGTGCCAAAAAGGTCAGATCTTTTGCATCCATGAAGAATTAATCTTTGCCTCAGCTTCAGTTTTTAATGTGAGTTTTAACTACTTTGTTAAGGCCCCACATTTTCAAGAAATAGATTTTAATCCGGACCCTTAACAAAATTGCATTGCAACCTGATCTGGACCGATATCGAATAACATTTCTACGAGGAAATGTATGAAAACTATGAGTAAAGAAATATTTGTCCATTATCAAAATAACTTGCTTGATCCAACAATCTTGGACCCTGTGCTACTTTTGCAAATGGATCCATAGGCCTTATATTGGAGTAGTGTAGTTTAGTTAAGAGATTAAAAACAAAGGACTTAACTAATTTAATAACACATATAGAGATGATGTGATCAAAGGAGTGCTAAAAAACTGCTGGCAATTAGAGACTCACTCCACACGGTGAGCGACATCTCTCTGTCAAAGTTCCCAGTAGGAAAGACGTTGACGTGGCAGATGTACTTCCCCTCATCGGAGACCTCTGTGTTCATGATGACCAGCGACGAATCCAGGGTGGGCTCGCTGCTTTGAAAGCGCACACGTTGGGACCACGTTCCAAACGCTGCAGACAGAAGAGAGAGAGAGAGATGCAGGGCAAGAGAAGGAAGGAGAAGCACAGAGTTAAAGGAGCATGTGAGGAAGGATGTGACTCGAAAAATTAAGTCCAGTGAGTTGAAAGCGGACCTCAGGGTTTCCTTTGTCACTTTGACTTCCGTGCACATGCCTGCACCCTTGCATTAAATTAAATCACATTCTGGGCATTCGGCGGCTCACAACCCTATCCACTGTGTCTCACGACTAGTAGAAGCTTCAATCACTTCAAATTACAAGAAACCAAAAATAAACAGTGCGTCCCAGTCTTGGCATCTTTGGAATATTCCTATGATATCACAGCAAAATTGTCAGAAAACTCTTTTAGATGGTTGTGAATTCTTGCCTCAGAGCTCTGTAAGCACTGTGAGTAGAGAAACAAAGCCTCCAAACAACACTTGTCAACCGGAACTGACAAATCAACTTGTAATACCAACAGAAAACTTGCTCGGTGCAATGTTAGAGGGAGTGAGTGTGACGATTAAGAAAACATTTCTGGCAGGAGGAAAGGGGAAGTAATTAGGTGTGAAGGCATTCTTGATGGGATTTTTTTTTTTTTTAGCATGCGGCAGAGGATGTAAAGAGAACATAACACTAGTAAAGCCAGACCACAGCGCCAACCTACCTGTATATCCATCTACGTGGTGTGCGAGGATGATCTGTTCTCTGGTGTTGTCTGGTTTCTTCTTGTACCAGGTGACCTGCACCACCACAACGCCCTCACTTGTTGGCACGTAGCGACATGGCAGGATGGTCTCTTTCTCCGCCAAAGAGCGTAAGGCCTGGTTTGGAGAGGGCTCCACAAACTCTCCATGTAGCACTAAAAGAGAAGGATAGATACATCATTTTTTATAAAAGATTGAGTACACTGAGCGATTTCCCAACATAAAATCATGGTTTCAAATGAATGCAAATGGCATTAAAGTAACTGCAAAGCAATTGACTACAGCATGAACATTTTTGGAAACACTCATATTTGCTCACTTCAAGCTCAGTTTAGCCTGTCTAGACTAGAAATAGTAGCAAACTGTCTGCGTCTTAATGTTACAAAATCCATCTAACAGCACCACAAAAGCTCACTAATTAAAATGTCACATATTATTGTGTTCTGACAAGGCACAGAAAGCCCCAATAGCTGTTTCCACATGTTAAGAACATGATGTCTAGAGTGACCCAGTAGCCCAGACGCCCTGGGCAGCAGATCCCCGTTCCGATGCATGCCATTCCTCACATTTAAAGTCTTTCCTCCTCTGCCACTATAAAATAAAAGCAAAAAGCCCCAAAACAAACCTTAATGCAGCTATTGTTAGATCATTTCCCAATACGCTTACAGACAGAGGAAAGGCACTAAAGATGCTGTTAAGCTTGTTAAGCATTTGAAGACACGAAAGCTTCTGCGAGCCTCCATTTTTTTGTTGATTTTTAGCTCTGCTTCTAACACCCCTCTGACTCACGTATTAAATCCAGAATATGAATCAGATGAGTGTCAACCCCATACGGTGGTTCCAGCATGTTAAGGTCAACAACAGCCTCTCTGAACCCAAATCAGCACAGGTGCCTCCAAGGTTTTTTTCTACATTGTATGCAAATGTGAGCATACAGTCTTTTAACTGCATATTTAAATTCCCTGATGACACTGCTATCCTGAGCTGACTGCACAGAGAATAATCATTATTTGTATAGAATTATAGGGAGAATTCCGTACATCAGTGAGATAATAACCACTGCGTTTTGAAGGTGAAGGAAACCCAGTGGTTATCTACAACACTCCCAATAATCAAGTATGCTTCTTTTAGTATCTCGGTGTCCACGCTGATGACATGTTTACCTTAACCTGTGCTCCCTGCTGCGGGAGAGGTAACACTTTGTGAGCAGGCTCAGGGTGTAAGAGATTGACCAGGAATATATGAACCTGTTTTGCCAAGCAGTATTGGACAGCCTCATGAGATACAGGATATAGGCAGGGTATGACAACCTCTTCATAAAGGTCACAGGAAAGACAGACCAGTCCCTTGAGCGCTGGATGACCCATCCATTGTTCTTTACTCTAAGCGCGAGCTCTAGTAGTTGATATATAGAACCCAAGTGCCCACTCCGTCATTCTGAAAACTCATTTGAGCCTTTTATCATGTAACAGTGTTGTCATAGTACGAACCTTGGAGTCCTCATGGGAACTTGTTAGGATGAACGGGTTGTGCAATGTTGTTTTAAGTTGTGCAGTATGTTGTTTTAAAGGTTTTATTAACAGCATTTGAATGTGTGTACAAATGGATACTGGTGTGTGGCTGACTGTCACATGTCTTTGTATTCAGTTTGTTAAATGTCACTAGCCCAAGACAATTTTACCAAGGGGACAATTAAGCAGATCATACTGGGTCATATGCTAAGCTAAGCTAATGATCCCCCAGATTTGCTGATATAAGGAATAAACATATTTCCCAAACTGCCAAACTATTCCTTTAATATTTGTGACCGGACCAAAAGATTTAGTGAACATGTTTGCGGGAGGTAATATGAAAATATGATAAAATAAATTCAGTGTTTGAAGGGAGCACGGAAAGGGTTTTAAAGACAAACAGCGAAGACAGAAAAGAAGGAGGAGAGAGAAAACAGGACGACTATCAGAAGAGCTGAGCACAAGTGAAGATATGTCGCATAACGAGTTGCCCGAGATAAGCTTTCAAAGCAAACTTACAGAGTCAACCTCAGTGTCTGGACCGAGCAGACATACAAAGGGGCCCCAGAAAATATAAATAGGGCCTACACAGTATACTATATTGTGTGTTTCACAGCGTTGCGACACTTTAACCACAAACACCCAACATTTGCATGAGTTGTCTGGGAGTTTTTTTTCCCTCTTTTTCTTACGATTCTTTCCTTCTACTTCTCTGTTTACAGCTCAAATTTGCCAACATGTTTGATGTTGACAACAATGTGTCACTAATCTTCTACTGTCCTCCAGCAATCACATCATGTACACACACCCACAAAACACACAGGTTCCTGTTGTTGTTGCCTGCAACCTGTATTTAAAGGTTAAATTGAGTTAAAAAAGCTTGTTTGCACCTGTCAGGGGAATATCTCTCACGACACGCTGTTACAGTAAATCTGAAAGAAAGAGCTGCGGAGCTTCTTCAAATGCAAACAGGTGCATTGTTTGTGTAGGACACCTGTCATTATACTGCTGCTCTTGGCACCAAGTTCACGTCATTGGTGACTGATTTAGTTTTCGAGGGTGACGTTTCTAGACGGCGATGACCCTGTTAATGACAAACAACTTGAATGGAAAATGTTTTCCAGCAAATGGATGATTTCCACGCACTAATGGTATATCAGCTCACAACATTACAGGCCTTATGTGTGTAAGCTGAAAAACATGACAGGTGCCTTGTTTCATCAGATAAGTTTCAATCGGACCAGTTAAAACCAATTCTAACTTGTCTTACTGGTAGATTGCAGTATGTTTTCATAGGCCAACATTTTCAGTTTCACTCTTATAAGATCATCGTCCAGGTTGGACCTGTTAAAACACAGCATTTACCCAAATGTGAAAGTATCAAAATACTTCATGTGCAGGATTAATGGCAGTGACTTGAGCTGCTGTTGAGCACACTTAACATTCACCATGTTCACCATCGTTTTTTAGCATGTTCGCTAATTAGCTCAAAACAAAAAGTCCAGCTCAGGCCGATGAGAATGTTGTGAAAAATTATCAGACAATGGCATGATTATGGAAAGTTATGCATTCGCTAAAGCCACTACGATTCATCCTGAGGGGAGCATGAATGTCTCAACAAAATGAACGGCAATCCGTCTAGTATCTGTCAACACATCACTCTAAACCGCAAATATAAGCCTCAAGGTGGCTCTAGAATAGAAGTAAAGGGGGAGGTTCATCCTCCTTGGACCATGAACAAATTAAATGCTAAATGTCATGGTGTCAATTGTTGCATAAGTTGATGGAAAAATGGTAGAAAGACCGACTAGCAGGCCGTTTCAAACTACCATCGATACAGCTATCGAGGTACCATGGCTGGTAAACCAAAGAAAGTGAAGCTACAAAGCCAGGAGGATGAATCATGCAGCCTGACACTGTAATTTTCCTTGGCATCGCCAACATTTTTCTCTACTATCATGTAAACGATCGTTGTTTCATGTGGGAACAAGCCAGAAACCCCAGTTCCTTGGAAGCTTTACCAATTCTTGTCTATTATAAACCGTATCTCGTAATAATCAGCTTTTACTGTGACCTTTCTATAAGTTGGCAGGTTCTGATTGTTTGGTGTGTGAGCCTCATACAGATGTTGATTCAATACCTGATGTGGGAGAATCTGTTCAGATATGCCAGCGGGTGGGATGTGATTCATGCATTTACCATCAGTCCTGATGAGTGTGCTGAGGAGACAGGTGTGTTTTTTTTCCATATTTGTGTGTGTGTGTGTGTGTGTTTGTCATGCTGAGGTTTAAGCCGACTGTGGAATCTGCCTGTGCTGCATTATTGGAATAACACTGTGGGCCCATCCTGGACTGAACGGTTTTGATATGCCAAACTCTTATCTATCATTGCATTGCATTTTGGGAAATACTTTTATGGCTTTACTATATTCAGCTGAGCTTAGTGCACAATAATACAGTGTGTTTTGGTTTACTGTTTAACAGCATGGTGCTTCTTACAGAATCTCTCGTACACATTTAGGCTTAAGCAACACACGCACACTAGGAGGGTCCGTGTAGTTCCTATGAATCAGACAGGAGGAGGGGAACGGATCAACAGCAACCAGTTTTTCTTGAAATATCAGACAGTGCCGCGAGTGTTTTCCAACAGCCCTGCTCTAGCTAAAGTCTGTTCTCGACAAAAGCTGGCCAACTGCAAAACAGCTTCCTCACGAGATACTATCAGGCCGCCTTTAGCCCACACAAAACCAAAAGCTGTTTGTTATCACTACATATTTGTTATCTTTCTTGATGTGTAACGTCTTTCCAAACCACACTCATTCACTGACATCACAGGTACGACTACTACAGTTGTGGGAGATCATCGGAATATTGTGATACATAAAACCGCCTCCAATAAAGCCACTGTGTTGTCATTTGTGAGCATTGCAGTTATAGGAAGATAAAGTGATGAGCTGCAGAAAAATTACAGAAACACCGTAAAGTCTAAACAGATAAATACTGCTTTTTTTTTGTACATAGTGTATTCTCTTACCAAAGATCCTGAGGACACAGAGACACAGAGAGAGTCTGTTCAGCAGAGATGTCATCCTCCTCCCTTGGAGTTACTGTTAACTGTGCACAACTTGGGAGAATTTCAGCGCCGGAAAAAAGCTCATCAGTCCAGGTAATATGATCCTAAATGACAGGCAGGCATGAAGCACTGAGACGCACTCATGCCTCGTGCTGCTGGATCATCCTTGGTGATGTTTTGTTGAGAGTCAAATCCTTCCCAAAGTCCTTTCCAGAGCAAAAAAAATAAATAAATAAGAAGCTTTCTCTATATATATATATATATATCTGTAAAAGTTGGAGCTGTGGCTGTCAGTCCTTGTGAGAAATTGTGTAAATCCTGTCAGTTTGGTTGAGTTGTTAAGCCCACGCCATCATGTTTGCCTTTTGGTAAAAAGAAGGCGCAGCTTTACCTGTTTGGGATACACCTGTTTGCGCTACTGCCTCCCTCCCTCCCTTACTTCCTTCCTCCCTCCCTCCTTCTCTCTCTCTCTCTCTCAGACGCACACACACACACCTAGCGACTCACAGCCCACAAACACACACACACACACATTTGCACTAAAAGTCACCTTTCCGGTTTGGTTGAGGCAACATGACAGTTATTTTCTCGTCTTTACTTGCTCTGCTCAGAGGAGAGGCAGGTGAAAAGCAGCCACAAAGAAGCCGTTTAACCTGGGTGCAGATGATATATCACACGGCCGGACCGCCACAAAAGTAATGGAGCCTACTCCCTTAATAAGAAAACACATTAATCCTTTATTTTTAAAGGGATAATCGTAAACATCACCAGTCACTATGGAGATTTTTCATCCTGTAGAACACAGCTTAAACCCATCTGCATATATTAAATCTCAAAACACTCCAGTGTTTACACATAGGTAATGGTTTATTCCAAAGGAAATGTGATAATCTACAGTCACTTCATAAATCAACAGGACGTCCTCCTTTGTTGATTTGCCCTCCTCACCCAATCACATTACAATCTCTGCTGAACAGGTTTTGATCTGTCAATGTGATACACATGTCGATTAAATCTTTTAGCACTCTGTGTAAATAATGTCAAATCACTGTCAAGAAAAGGTTTGTTTTTGCTTATTTTGTGGTTGTGTAGCTTAAGGCTAGAGGTAACACCTGAAAGCAACTTCTAAGAGACAACGTTGCCCTAATTTTGAGACAGACAAACTTCTTTAATTTGCATACTTAAGGTTTTGCATATGTATGTACATGAAACACCCTTTGGGCTTCTACAGGCTGAAGCTTACATTCAAAACATCCTCTATGTGTGTGTGTGTGGACAGAACCACAGCAAGGACACCGTCACTGCCATCCTGTGGTGTTTCGGAAACACTGCTCAGTAAAGCTTTATTTTGAAAGGATAAATAATGTTCTCTCAGCCTTAAAAATAATAATACATTCTTCCTTTTTTTTGTGCAAACCATTTTAACACCCTTACAAAATTACTCTCATATTCACACACATGCACAAACAATCTTCCGAACAGCTTAAAAGAGGAACTGAGTTGTGCAGTCACAGTTTCGGCATAGCAATGTCAAAGAAAGGGATATTTGTTTTTTTTTTATTTATAACTATTGCAATATAAAATATATCTAAAGCATTAAAATATGTTGGCATCTTTCCATTAAAAACAAAAGGGAGGTGAACACTGGTGTGCATAATCTTGTATACTCTTTAAAAGCAGGGCAGGATGTGCAATATTTAAATACAAAGAGAAAAAAGAAAGAAAGAAAAGGTGATTTTCACTGATCACTTCTTCATGCCGATTGTTTCGTATGTGTCCTGGGCGTGAGGAGTCAGACCCTGTAGGGAGGACAAAGAGAGAGGAAATGAGAACATCATCGTCACCATGATTAACTTTCATCTCCTTTATTTCATTCACTGAACTCACCGTATATATGCCCTCATCAGGATTCTGACAAGAGAAGATAAGAGCAATGTCAGATTTAGTGAAAGAAAACATACATTGTGACAGGAATTATAATAATAATTTCTTTCTTGTTATGTGAGAAATGCACACCGGAAAGAGCAGAGAAGCATCACTGTGGGTTGAGGCTGAGTGTTGTAGGTGGTCGGTTATAGGAGATTTATACTCCAGCTGTACATTTATAGCTGCATGCAAGTCAGCTTGCAAAGATGCAGTCATGGAAGTTGTTACAAAAGCTGACATTTCTATCTATCCGTCATTCACTGATGTGCAATTTTCTTTTTTTTTCTTTTTTTTGCATGATGCTGTTTATGCAATACTTGTTTCTCATGATGTTGTTGATAAGCGTTCCCAGAAAAGTTTCTCTTATCTTATCGAGTTGCAAATCAAATGTACACTCCAGCAACATTCTGGTGACATATGAAGCAACATTAAAGCAGCATTTTTTTTAAAAACCAATGAAAATTAATGCATCGATACCTAAGATGTCTTAACTTTTAGAGGTTAGTAGGTTCAAATCACACCGGTTCCTACATTTCCCTTACTATGGACATCTTTTCAGCCGTCCCTGACTTGTAGTTGTCCAAGCTTTAAGTTGATTAAAAGATTCATTTTTTTAGCCTCCATAAGTTCCTCTGATGCTACAGAGCAGTGCAGCCGAGCAGCAGTAAATCTACTTTAAAATGTAAAATTGATAGCCCTTTAATGCCATCTATAGGCTCAAACATGACATATCTGATCATATTCTCACACTCCTGTTGAGAGGATTAAACTCTTCTAAATGTATTACAAGTAGTTACTTGACATTTCATAATCTACAGCGCTAAACGCAAGATTCTTATCACATGTGGGCAGCATTGCATGGAAACATAAATTCATCAGAAGGCTAATATTTCAGATTTTTGTGCGATAACGTCGCCAGAGCGTACAGAGAGGCGTCTCATTGGTCAGCGATGAGAGAGAGAAATCTAAACTTTTCCAGAGCCAAAGCATCACAATAGTTAAACTCACCACAAACAAACTCTGCCAGTAAATAAACTCACAATAAGTGCATGTGGGAACGGAATGTAGCAACTTCATTCTTCCTCTTTCTTTTTCTTTTTTTTTCTTTTTTTTTTTCACGGTCAGACCTCAGCGTGTCGATTCAGTGCGGTTTGACCTGACCAGTGAGATTATTTCTGAATGTGGGGGATCTCTGCCTGCTGGCCTGAAACTCTACTTTGTGCTGTTGTGTTGTGTCTCTGCTGCCCGCATGCATTTTAGAGACCACGTTATGTCTCTATATGGATTTAGGCGTGTGAGAGTGTGTTTGCATGTTTGTTCTTACCTGCTTTGGTGTTTCTGCCTCAGACTTTTTAGCATTGCAGATCTGTAGAAGACAATAACGAATTAGGCACAACTAAAATAATCTATATTTGTGTAGGTAGTATCATGTCCATCTATTCATCTTGCCTCCACAGTCGTTATAAAAATGAAAATGAGTTTTAATTCGGAGCAAATATATGAGTTTATGAGTCTAAAACATACATTTTCTTACTTATTGTTACCTTCATTTTAGTTAACTACACCAACCTTGCTTTACACACATGTTCATTCTCTTTAAATAAACCATCCAGCAACAACCAAATAGTCTCCAGTGCTGGGAATGACTTTACAATTAATGGTTGTAAACGTAAGCAAGTAATCGCCTTTGATCACCTTAATGCCAAATATTGAAATAAAGACAGGAGAGAAGGAATACTGATAAGATGGCTTTTACTTCAGTGTATTCTGTATTGTCTGTGTATTGCGGTACTATTTCTTTGTTTAAATATGTGCTTGCTAAAAATCCCTGATTTTACCAAATGTATTCGATTATGTCTTTTTAATGGATCTTTAACAGAATACATTTACTATCATTCCATCTAAAGTACATAACACTGTTCCATGTAATCCATTAGTTTCCCCCTTGTACTTCCTCTATGACTGAAAAAAAAGAAAAATCTCAATCTAAAGACATTGCTGATGTCAGTACATCACTATATGGCACTATAACAGTCAAGGATTTCATATTTTTTTGCTGTATTACTCGAATGTTTCGTCTACTTTATTTTGCAGATGACACCCTATTGTGCACGCAGACAATAATGAACTAGAACACTTTCCATGTACTGCCTTTTGCTTCATAACAGATTATTCCCTTGCATATATCCATAATCTATTATATATATACTTCTGCAAAGACAAACAAACAGCATGCAAACCTTGATTCTGCAGTAGAGAGCTGTCAGGATGACGCCGTACAAGAACAGGATGCCATCCAGCACGTAGCAGATCTCGGGCTCTTGAAGAGCAGCTGAGGAAAGACAGGAGAGAAAACCATAAGAGCAGCACTATTACTGTTAATAACACTGTTATAACTAAGTGATTAGGAACTCCATCTGATACTTTGTGTGTGACCGGTCTCAGCGATGATAGTATGGTTCCGTTGTCATTTATGAGTAGATGGCAGCGCTCTCACCATTTCAGATTGTGAAACAAACAGCAACAGCAGCCATTACATAAGAAACCAAAATGTACAGAGCAAACTGTTCATTATCTCAAGCAGCACTGGTATGGTGCAGGTCATGGAGACATATGGAGTATTAATTTGTGCTAATAGAAAATGTTGCTTTTGTTTCACACAATAACAGCAATAGCATGATAGAAATATGAATAAACAAAAACAGTATGGACATTTTCAGATAAATCAACCATTGAGCAACTGTAACATTTCAAAAATATATATTATTAAGCAGGCACATTAGAAAATGAAAGGAAAATAAAGTAATAGAAGTGATTATCTTGTTGCTCTCCAATAAAGGAAATCGTGTTACTTCTTTTTTTTTTGAACAATCAACAACTTCAATCTCCTCTGAATCCCCTATAGATGTTACTTGTGCTATCATTCGATCAGCTACTTGAAGAAACATGCTTATCAGTGGTGTGGGGGGAAGAAAACTTTATGTTGATAATTCAAACTGCAAGGATCAACAATCGCTTTGCACGAAGTATGATGGAGGTACAAAATTGTAAGAGTTCTGCTTATAAATGTACTTTTAATAAAGCCTGTAAGATTTTCTTTTTTAATAAATAAATAAACCCTACCCTTTGTAACCCAGCTTTTCAAACTTTCTTTTGGTTTCTGTCTCAGCCTGCGTAGTGCACACATCGAAGGTCACACCGCAAAAGGCTTTTATTGTGCCCTTAACCTCGTCTGCAAGGGAAAAATATGTTGCAAAAATTACAGGAGCATTCTTCTACAAAAGTACAGTGACAACGGGTCATGTTTTCGCTCATGAATATCTGACAGTGAGTTCAACATGTAAATGTTTCTGAGGACACAGCGAATGCTTTTGGAAGGCATAGACTCAAGGTTAGCAGTTCCTGAATGAAACACGGAACTGAATGTTGTATGATTGTATGAGAGTGCCAGGGTTTTGTACTTATGCACAGGAATTTCTCATTTCTCATGGGTTATCAAAACTATGTGACTCTGCCTTTAACTTTCTTTTCTAACCTCTTTTGAATGGGTCGTTTGTAATGTAAGCGCTCATGCATGTCTTCAGAGGTTACGTAATGATAATCCCAATTATTCTTTTTTTTTTTTTTTTTTAGGAAATATCATTCTGTAAACTTTTATGTTGCTTTATTATTCTTTCTGTTTTTTTTGGTTTTTTTAGCATTATTTTGTCCTCCTCCTTTCTTCTGCTCAATACCACCACTGGCCAATCAGAGCTGTGGCTGCTGTGGCTCGGGCTTCATTAAGTTTGCTTAATTGAAAAGATGCGCTAATGGGAACTCTAGTAAAATGGTTCATACTTGTCTTATAAAAGTTTCAACTTTAATTTGTCTTGAAATTATTTAAAGCTATAAATGATAACAAAACTTTATTCTTTTTTTTCTTTTTTACAAAGTTTCTCTTCATAAAACACATTTTATTCAGGAAGTAACGCATTAATTTTCTTAATTGCTTGTCTTTTTTAGTGCATTATTTAAGTCAATGCAATTACCCAATTCATCTTTTTAAAATTAATTTCTATATCTTAATTTTATGTATTCCTTTAATTCAAGAGAACTATTCCCACCACTTACCTAAATGCATGGTTACGAGACTAAAAAATAAGATTAATTTAAAAAAAAAAAAAACTAAACTCTATTTTGATCAGTGCATCAACTTAATAGTGTTTGTAATTTGAACTCAAATTAGTTGTTTTTGTTTTTAAATATTTAAATATAGTGTACAGAAACAAATACTGCATTTCAAAATGTAAAAAAAAAAAAGATAATTAAAAAAACAAAACAAAAAAGGTTAATCCAACAAAAAAAACTGGGGAGAATACATATGTTCCCTAAAGTCTACAACCACAACAAAAACCTGAAAAAGCCCAAAACTACAAAAGAAAATCAGATTGAAGCGCCTTTGTTTTTAAAATCTTTCGCAACTTAAAAATCTGTGTTTGTAATTATGACAATTAGTTATATAACACTAACAATGTCTTTTAAATGATGTATAAATAGTACATGGATCAGCTTAAAAACTTGTGTTTATGCAGCTATGTTTCAAATAAAAACAGCGCTGATTGTAGAGGAAGAACAAGTTCCTCTGTGTCAGTGTAGTCTGTTGGTTGAACATAATGTCATCAGTATGTATTTAACTAGCATGTATTTTACATGTGTTGTTATGTGCTGCTTGTTTTTAATTGCTGTAACTTTAATGTTTCTCAGGCTGCTGCCTAGGCCAGGCTTCCCTTGAGAAAGAGGTCGTTGCACCTCAACGGGACTGACTTGGTTAAATAAAGGCTAAACAAAAAATAAAGAAGTTGTCATAACTTAAAAAGAGTTGATGCAAACTGTTGCTGTATTTAAAAAAAAAAAATTTGTCAAGCCCAAATATAATTTGCCAGAATGTACATAAATAAAGGCAGAAATTGATGCAAAAAGGAAGAAATAGGTGCATAAAAAATGTTTTTGACACTTAAAAACCTCCATTTCCTGTCCCCCCTCCTAATAAACCTACGCACATGCATTTGTGTCCTTCATTTATTTTTCTACATTTAGAACGACGACAACTTCTCAATCTCAAAATCCCCCCAAACAACAAACGTCATTTTCTATTCCGTCCCTTTTCTTCCCACTTTCTTTCTCTTCCATTATAAACTCAAGGAGATGAATCACTTCTCTAAAATCTAAGCTCACATGATTGTGCTCCACGGAGACTCATTTCCGAAGGCCGACTCCTTTTCAAAGTGACAGTAAAATTACATTTCCACTTGCTTTCTGTCCCCCCCTCCTGCCTTTCTTCTTTCTTCTTTAACAAAGACCCTGACTTTATTAAACATTTCGGATTGGGAGTCCTGGAGTGGAAATGACTTGCGAAGCCAGCAGGCGAGTGGAGCTGGTGGCGGCTCTCTTTCAGCTCTTACATGTTGGTGTTGCCTGTGAGCCTGTGAGATGTGGAGCGCTATCAGCAGTGACATCTTTGGTTTCTGCATGTAGCAAGCGGCGCGGTGTTAAAAGGAAATAGCAAACCTAAAATAACTGATAGCCTGATATTAATGTGGAACTTAAACGTAAGCATGAGTGGAAACCCGCTGACACTATGTTCATGCATTCAGGCCTTTTTCTTATTTGTACGACTGCTGTGTTTGTTTCTCTTGGCTCTCATGGTAAAAATCTATTTTCTTTGTAGTTTTTAGGCTTTAGAATAAATTCTCTGCTCGGCACATAAAGCGCACAGGTGAAACAGGTTTTGGTTTTTTTAAAAACGAGAGGTTTCCTTTTCAAAATTTCACACACCAGCTGGCTGTGACTTCGGCGCCCCAGCTACTACAAGTAGGTCACAGTCGCTTGTGGTTTTGAATAAAAAGTGAAATATTTTAGGTGGTCTTACACATTTAATAAAATGACTATTTAAAATACACAAGGGCTACAGCTAAAACAATTATTTCCATCCCTGACTGCTCTGCTGCTTATTTTCAATCAATAGTTTGGTCCGTAAAGTTTTATAAAATAAGAAAGAAATGTGGTTTTTTTTTTGTCAAACTAACATTTTACAGCGTCGAAGGAAATCATGTGAAAAGCGACAACGTTAGATTTATTTCTTTTCGAAAACTGACTTAGAGAATAGCAGATTAATTTAAAGTATTTATACTTAACCTGCCTGCTGTCAGATATTGTAAACGTCTCCACATACGATATGTATAAAGTTTTCTGATTAATTTCCTTCATCTTGCAATTTTTAAAAAAATTTTAAGACTGCTGTGGCGCAGTTTAATAGACATCAGGTAAATGTTATGTGGTTCCTTTTCTAATGCTCCAAAATACATACTGGTAAATACAGAATTACTTAAATGTGAATGCAGCTGGACTAATTCGCAGCAGTTTAAATAAAAGTGCCCCACCACAAGCACAACACGGTCAGTTTCTTTACACAGGAACTGTAATGTGGTGACATCTCTGCTGCCTACACTGAGCGGAATAAGGCCAAATGTCAGAGAACCTCCCTGCTCTTCATACAGATGGGCGTACATCTGCTAAAATGGTGCACTTTTTAAAAAAAAACCCTCCACCCTAGTTAACTGTAATCAACACAACCTTCTGATTTTGTGTCTTAATTAGGCCGTTCTATCAAAACTATCTAAACATACTGTTCAGTTTTCCTCATCAGCTTTTTAAAAAAAAAGTCTTTGGATATTAAATCCCAGTTAAACCCCCAAGTGATAGAGAAAAACTTTTTTTTTTTTCATCACAACTCACCAGCTCTCCCAAAACTCAGCCACAAAGGAATGGCCACCAGTAGCGGGTCCATAATAACGCGAGCTCAACACGGTCAACGGGGCTCCTTCAGCAGCCAGCAAAACAGGACAACTCGCGGGTGCTTGTTCTGTGCGTTCTGGCGAAGACTAGAGTATTGCATGTCTCGCAGCTATGAGGGGAAGTTGTGGTCGCAGCTCTAAGTCCATTTGTCTCAGATCTCATCAGACCACTCCCCCCCCTTCAAACACCATCGAGGCTTTGGTCTCTGCTGTCATGTCGAATTCTTGATTTCTCAGGTTTTAAGGCAGCTAGAGGAAACGGAGCATTTCAAAAGAATAGCGGTTTGAACCTCGTAAAGCGTTTCAACCTAAAGCAATGTGGGGAAAAAAAACACACAAGTGTCTACTCGGCTGTTTTGGTCATAAAGTATTTATTAGGTGTATTTGGACATTGTACATCTGTGATTATATGCTGTCAAAACAACACTACAGTGGATAGAGAACAGGAAGAGAAGCTCAGATGTGAGAATGAAAGACTGAATCCTCCTCTTTAGAGAACCAACACTGTACAGCGGCAATTCACATCAACGGTCAACCTCGCCGAACACGATATCCTGTGTACCTGTCGGAAGAAGAAGTAGAAGGGTGACGATGACGCAACCGCACGCAGATGCTCACTTCTCTATTTTTAGCGTCATTTTGAGACGCTTTTACATTTTTAGGACATCGTTCTCACCAATAATGGCCACCACGTCGGCCAGCATGTGTCCTTGGGCCATTTTATCCAGACCAGCCTGGAAAGAAGCAAAGAAGAATAAGCGGCGGTGCACGGAGGATGAGCGAGAAGTTAATTTTCATAATTCAAGAGATTGTAGCCTGAAGTTAATGCGCTAACTACTCTAATAGTTTGTTTATGCAACTTTAAAGACATTTCTAGCCTTGTAGACCGAAATTCAAATGACTGTGTTAAACTGCGGTTCATGTACCCATGAGCTAAGAGACGAACAGGAAGGAGGGAGAGACGAGCCTCTGTGTGTGCTTTTAAAAATGGTTCCATAATACTTTAGAAAATGTAGTTAATGAACTAAAAGCAGCCTTAAGGACAAGCCGTTAAACATGCTGAATAATTGAGAGCCGGTGTGTTTAATATTTCACGGTGTCTTGTGAAGTTTTAAGTGCGCACCAAGTGAGCGAATCCGGGAGCTTTGATCTTGCAGCGATAGGGTCTGCTGGAGCCGTCTGACACCAAATAAACACCGAACTCTCCCTGCAAGCGACACACGGGGACACAGAAACACACTTCAGTAAGCATATTACATCACAATGAGCATCTAAAGGCGAACAAAGGCCTAATTAAGACTCAAACACAACCTTATGTATGTTAAGAACCAGCAGTTTGAAGTGGGGCGACTAATAAAGAAAGTACACATATTTTTATTAGCAGGAATTGTTTGGTAAAAAAAAAAAGCAAACAGGAAGTTATAACAGGAGGATACAACCCTGTAGCATACAACATAAAAAATAAATCGCCCCTCAAGTGATTGTATTATTTCAAAGTAATCAAAATGAAAATACAGGCCCAGAAGTATAAACTCAACACCCAAGTTAGAAATCCTGTGATCGCTGAAAAAAAACTGTGTCCAGGATTTTTAAAAAATTGTGACAAGTTCCTCAGTTTTGGACCTCAGTTTCCACATGGAAGTTGTCAGAGCGATTGAAAAAATCTGAGACAATTGTGAGTCACAGAGATGATCAACTAAAAAAAATAAGCTCAGAGGGTTATAGAGTGAAAAATATGACCACTAATAAGAGCTGTTGTATTCCTAAAATAATACCCAGACAGTGCGCTACTTTCACAATTAAGCGTATCGAAGCGCTATCAAAGGAAGTTTCTGTG
>NW_007578220.1:47251-52093 GCF_000690725.1 Stegastes partitus
TGTATCCAGAAGGGTGCGATTCGTCTAAATATTATACAGAGCGAGTGTTCTCACCTTGGGTGCCTCTACAGCTGTGTATGTGGCCCCTGGGGGGACCTGGTAGCCCTCTGTGTACAGTTTAAAGTGGTGGATCAGAGACTCCATGGACATCTGGCAAAAAAAAAAAAAAAAAAGAGCACACACGATAAATGTTAGATCTCAGCAGCAAGAAGTTTATGGAAAAACTTTGAACTGAAAGTGCATATGTTAAGGGAAATGTTAAATTGTAACACTGAGGGGAACTGGAGGTGATCTGGAGCCTTGAGGGCAGCCAAATTAATTTGCATTTTATGGGAAAGCTGGCCTAATTCTGCAAAGAGGCAGTGTGAAGACAAATTAGTGACACTCGGGAAATTTAATTAACACACAGTAATGATAAGCTGCAGGAATGGGGTGGGGAGGGGGGAAGAAAAAAAGTTTCCAGGAACAAAACAGACTGCAGGCATCAGACTGGAAGCAAAAAGGTTCTTCACTCACCTTCATCTCAGACCTCTTGGGTGGGGCCACTTTGGCATCGTCCACCTTGATTTCTCCTTCTGGCATCTTGTTGAGCGCCTGGTGCATGATCCTCAGGGACTGCCTCATCTCCTCCACCCTGCACAGATACCTGGACCACACATGCACAGGGAGAACCAGTAAGCTACAGGTGCTCACAGATCAGATGCAGTACAATATTATCAGCTCTTAGGCTACATCGACATGGTACAGTGAGCAACACGTCTGATGGTCAGTCAGGAGGCGTTAACACTCAGTGCCGAGTTGTAGATCACCCACGTTTTGGACACACTCGCATCCCGTTACACAATCACTCTAGTGTCATGCATAGAACACGGTAATAGCATCGCAGAAAAATACACTTCATGTCATGTTTTTGCGCATAGAGCAGATAAAGCCCCATTTAAATACAAGCTGAAGTTATTTACATTTGTGTTTCATCACAGCGGAAATGCTTTCGGTGCCGTCACGGCTTTAGTCACTCTAAAAAAGGTCATCGGCGGAGTTGATCATGAAAATAGGCCAAACTGTGTGTCAGTGCTTTAACAGATGAGGTCACCTCTTCTCCTCTGTTTCTGTTTCTCGCTAACACCTCAGTTTGATTCATTTCTCTGGCTGCGATTAGACACTGCCAGCTGCCTTAATGAAAATCTTTAATCAGCAGCATTAAGCTCACACTATCATTAATGAAAGCCGTGATGTCACTTAAACGTGGTTGGCCAGGAATGTCAAGCCATGAAATCCTTTCTAATGAACACAGAACTGTCAAGAATATTTAAAATTAAGTGGCATACATGGTGTAGAATTGTAAAGGATGTTGGTCTGATGTAGCTAATAATTGTAATTAAATGACGAATATATATTCATAGGAATGTTTCATAATGAATCATCAGCGGTAAGACAGTGATGTTAAACATGAACCACAACATGACTAGAGATATTTATTATCTCTTTTTTCTTTCACCCAAGAACTCCTGCAACTTATATTTGTAAGAATAAATAATGCAAATTATTTAAAAAGTTTGATAAATACAACTAAACATTTACAACCGACCGTTAAGATTTCATTTTCAGTCACTAAAACCTCTTGAGAAAGACATGACAAGTGATGCTAACATTAACTGTAGCAGACATGTTTTTCTCACTATTCGATGCTAGCGAGTTGTTAGCGCTCATGTACACAGTCTCTCTGGCTGTAAATAAAGAAAGGGGGGGAGGTGTGGCCTGTTTTTTCTGGTGCGACATCCAGTGGTTTTGAAGGTCGCACACAGCACCTTCGATCCTTTACCTGTCGTAGCAGTCTCCGTTGCTTCCAATGGGAACGTCAAACTCCACTTCGTCATACTTGTCATACGGCTGAGACTTCCTCAGGTCCCACTTGATTCCTGACCCGCGCAGCATCACTCCACTGGTAGAGAGTAGACACATGTCAAGGTTTAGACCAAATCAAACAACAGCTCTTTCATCTGAGCAACTATCTCAATTTTACTCATTTTCACTATTTCAATTAGTTCTCTGCATTTCTACCTGAAACCATAGTTGAGAGCCTCCTCGGCAGTGATCAATCCGATGTCAACAGTACGGTTCTTCCAGATACGATTGCTGGTCAGCATCTGCATAGAGGAAAACACAGAACGTTGCGTTTACTCAAGGGATCCTCACCACACCATTATCATGCTTCATACGTTCAAACAAACATGGAGTCACTCACCTCTTCTACTTCATCAATCCGAATGGAGAAGTTCTTGCACCACTCATAGATGTCATCCATCAGACCGAGGGGCATATCCTGGAACACATTTAAGATCGGTAACGTTTCATTGATCTTGCTCATTTTCAATATATCTGGTGAGGTCATCTGCAAATGTCATTTATTTTGTCATAAAAAAATGGATCACTGACTATTGAGCACATCATCCCGCCTGACTTTAACAAAGAATAAGATGCAAAAAATTGAAATACGTATTGAATTCTCCTACCTGATGAACACCGCCAGGTCTGATGTATGCAGCGTGCATCCTGGCTCCAGACACCCGCTCGTAAAACTCAAACATCTGCGAGGAAACACAGACAGAAGACTTAAAACAAGAAAAAAAACTCTACTCGGTACCCTGTGTGATACGAATTAGGAATTCAGCGAGTCAAGTATGCATCTCTGTCTATAACCTCTGATGTTTTCTCAAAGCACAGGATACTAGGCCTTGCATCAGGGAAAAAAAAAAAAAACCTCCCAGAGTAGATGCATTTTAAGAGAACTACGACTGAATTGAGTTTCCATGGACTATTGAGAAATGTACTTCTAGATTACCAGCAAAGCTCAAACTGCTCTGTTGAAATATACACAAACAGTGGACATTACAGAAGCATGTTGTCCAAGAAACAGCTGAGTTGTATAAAGCAGAAATAAAACCAGACAGACAGAACTTGGAAAAATAAACTGAGAGGTTTGCTATCTGGTTTTAGCACAGAGCTGTTAGTCTGTTAGATTCTTTTACAATCAAAGCAATCTAATGCATTTTGTTACCAAAAGAAAAACACTTTTTGGCAGTTAGTATATACAGTACATAGCAATGCACAGGAAACACTGTTATTGTATATTTAACAATGTAATTTTTAACACTTCAGCAATGACTAACATGCTGGCTGTATATTGACAAACCTCTATAGATGCAGGTTATTAAGGCACTAGCTCATTACAGCAGCCTGAGAACACACGCGTTTGTTTTTTTTAATCTCTACATGCGACAGCAAACCTAAAACTGCTGCTGTGAAGGCAGGCAGGACTGAAATAAAAGCCCAGATGAAAAGAGTACATCTAGTAATCTGCATCACAAAGGATTGAACTTTGAGGACTGAAGTGCTCCAAACCTTCTCTCTCTCCTCAAACATCCAAAAGAAGGGTGTCATGGCACCGATGTCAAGGGCGTGTGTTGTAATCGCCATGATGTGGTTCAGGATGCGAGTCATCTCTCCATACAGCACTACAAACACAAAGAACACAAGCAACCATTTACAGCAAAAAAAACATTAATCACTGATTTGCAGTTATACATGTTTTCTTGTCCAACACTGACAGTATTTCACTGGATTTAGCTGCTCAGATGTGAGGATGTACTATTTTTCTTTGTTTTCTTGGTGGCAAATTGAATACTTTTGGACATGGATTGGATGCTACACAAAAAAAAAATCATTGTGAAAAGGACGTTTTTTGTTATACTTTTTGACATTTGGTAGCCCAAACAATAATGACAGGCCTTTTCAAATGTATGATCAGTACCTCTGATCCACTGTGCACGGGGTGGAGCTTGGATGTTGAGCAGCTTCTCCACAGCCAATGAGTAGGCCTCCTCATTACACATCATGGAAACATAGTCCAGACGGTCAAAGTAGGGCAGAGCCTAAAGCAGAAAAAGAAGAGGAAGTACCGAGAGTTAAGCAAGACATGACACATGACGAAGATCTTGTAAAGTATCCGGAATCAATTTGGTTGACGTCAAATGTTTAATTTTGTCATTTTCAAGTGAACTGGTGAAGCATTCCCTTGCTCTTGCACCACTTATATGTTATTAAAGTATTCACTGCACTACACAGTGTGGTGAGCTAAA
Organism: Stegastes partitus; assembly: GCF_000690725.1. Lineage (NCBI taxonomy): Eukaryota > Metazoa > Chordata > Actinopteri > Pomacentridae > Stegastes > Stegastes partitus. The sequence continues at coordinate 51,391 of NW_007578220.1, forward strand.
AACAATGCAAGAGAGCATTGTGCAACAAACTGCTTAACAATTAGTTGTGTTGTTTGAATACATTAGAATTGCTGTTTCTTTGCCTTTAAAAGAAGAAGAGCACATACATACGTTTGCATACGTACCAGATAATTTCATCAATGGATATAAGTTATAAAGGAATTCACAAACTCAGTTGAAACAAAGATATTGGCTCAGTACCTGCAGGTAGGTCTTGTACTCAATTAGCTTTTCAGTGCCACGATGAAGCAGGCCAATGTGTGGGTCACACTTCTTGACAGACTCTCCGCTGAGTTCCAACACAAGACGCAGCACACCGTGAGCTGCTGGATGCTGAGGGCCAAAGTTAATCGTCAGGTTGGACACATCCTTCTGTGCAGGAGGATCTTTGTCTGAAAAAGGAAGAAAATATGGTAAAGGAGAGAGAAATTTTAATGGTTTAGAGAAAAAGAAAAAAAAAAGGTAACTGTTTTAGGATTTTATTTTTGTAAAAGAGCTGTGGTCACAGTTTGGTTTGCAATAAGGACATGTATCTTTTTATATCAAACCAATAACTCAATTGATAATAAGCTGGCCAATGTATTGGCAAACACTGGAGTTCCAATTTCAACAATGTAAATAAGTCAAGGGCTTTATTGTTCTATCTCTGACAAAGTCTGATATGTTGGATTTTATACTAAAATGTCGTGAACTGGGGCTGCAG
>NW_007578220.1:52728-55129 GCF_000690725.1 Stegastes partitus
CCGCGACCCTAGTGAGGATTAAGCGGTGTATAGATAATGGATGGATGGATGTCGTGAACTTTCACACAGTCTTGGTTATGCAAAATTTGTCATTGTATTGTATTGTATATAAATAAATTTTAAAAACTGTATAAAAATATGTAGTTAGTGACTGAATGACGTCATTAGCATGTGTGTGGATGGTACCATTCCATGGGGCTCTTCTCCATTTCTCAGTTTCGTTGTCGGGGTACAGCATACCCCACGTATATGGCTCGTTAAACTCCGCATCTGGCTGCCATTGTCTATGCTTCTGCCTGCAAAAGACAATGAATATATTCTCAAAGATCTACTCCAGTAAAAGTTACTTTTTTTCTAATTCCTTGCTAACATGTCCATATAGCCCATATCGTGAGTCAATGCCAAAGCTGAGAATTTTTACATACTGCAACGTACCAATGACAGTCTCAAAAACACAGATTACGACTCCCAGGCATTTTGCATGCAATAAAACAAAAGGAAGTAATCCTGTCAATTTACAGGATGGGGCTTTTTGTATCTTGTATCTTCAGAATCAGTTTCCAGTTTGACAACGCATGGCTGCATTACTCAAATATTACAAATTACCACTGTGTCGCATAGAATAGTTTTACAGTGTTTACGCAAAGACGTAGATGAGTTGGTGTGCTTGAGCTGCATGGAGTGGGGAGGGATGGAGGCAGTTATACATCTGCACATTCCACAGGAAGCAACGGTGTAAAGTTACATTGAAGCCAGTTTAAAGCAGGGAGGGATTATTTTCATGGGGGGAAAAAAACAAACAAAAAACATTAACTCTGAAACACAGAGATCAGTTTCTAGGGGCTACATCAATGACCAGAGAGGGACATGGATCACACATCATCACCAGATTAGATACTATCAAAAATATTAATAGGTGTATGTTCTAATGAAAGGATGAGAACTGAAAAACAGCTTCAAACATGTATTTATTATATCTTTTGAATGGCATTGTGTTATCTAAATACAGTCAATCTCCGCCATCGAAACAGGTAGGCCACTAATAACTCAGGAGCAGCATCTAAGTAAAACAGACATCCTAAATTGTAGTCTTTGCTAATTGCATTGTTTCAAATTGTAGTTCTGATCTGAACTGTTCAGCACTACCTCTCAGGCTACCTGCATGTCGCCTAAGTGGCTTTAATCTCTTTTCGTGGAGGCTGGCATTTGGAAAGGGTGACGAACTGGGCTAAACCTGGCTTGCCAACCTGACAACTAATAATCAGATCTGGCTGATGATTGAAGCACGCAGAGGTCGTGCTAGTAAAACGAGATGTTGATTAGTGCTAAATACTGCAACACTGCAATATATAGTGGCAACAGTGTATTAGTAACAAGTGTATTAAGTGTAAGTTAGCTTACCTTAGCCATGAATGAGACATGATTGACATTATTTAATAAATAGTAGTTTGTTATTAACTTACATCCGTCCTTTACTGGTGTAACATGTAAGGTGCTGTTAAATGTTTGCAGATGCTGTTTACTCTTTCCCGTTACCCCAAAAAAGAACGATACAATTTACAGTATATTGATGATAATGCAATAATTTTGCAATTAAGAACATTTTGACCTTATACTGAATATGCAAGACGTCTGTGTCGTAAACACTGACAGTTAGGCTAACCTGACAGCAGCTCAGAAGGCAACGACTTAACAGCGAGAAAGCGGATTTGCCCTGCAAAGTACGCGATATGTTAAGGGGTCAATGCTGTGATGGCTTCGTGCATACATCATAAAGGTGTTTCCATTTAGTCAAGTTCAAAACGTAGCATGCAACTCGTTTAATTACGAAGAGGCATTGTCGGCTTCTTTAGCATCATGCTAACATTAGCTTTCAGCATGCACATTCACGTAAAGCTCAAGCTAAGACCGCCATCCACACAAATGACATGTGAAGTTTTGTATTTTTGTCGCCGTACCTGTTCTGCAGGGCCGTACAGCCAGGGCTCACCAAGTTACCGTTTAATAATATTTTTGTTGAAGGACGTCCTAGTTTATTAAACGCCCTCAGCATTGTGGCCGCCATCTTGGCTGTTAGACAACCTCTGGCCAATGACGTAGAGGAGTTTCTTCTTTTGTGGTTTTAGAGGCTCGTTGGATGTAGAACATGGAGCGTCTGCCACCTATCGGTATGGATGCATCAGCATGAACCAGTCAAAGTTTTGGTATTATAAACGATAAAAAAGAAATATATGAATCTATAAATAAAATGTAGAATTATAATAATCAATTATATTATATAGTATAATCTTTTATTCGATTTGTATATACCCATTGACTGTATGTGCAGCAGATAGATAGATAGATAGATAGATAGATAGATAGATAGATAGATAGATAGATAGATAGATAGATAGATAGA
>NW_007578220.1:55309-83371 GCF_000690725.1 Stegastes partitus
TGAGGTTAATTGGTGATTCTAAATTGTCCATAGGTGTGAATGTGAGTGTGCTGATTGTCTGTCTCTAAGTGTAGCCCTGTGATAGACTGGCGATCTGTCCAGGGTGTCCCCTGCCTTCACCCTAAGTCAGCTGGGATAGCCTCCCCGTGACCCTGGTGAGGATTAAGCGGTGTATAGATAATGGATGGATGGATAGATAATGGCTGGATGGATGTTAATCTATGTGTGAAATATAGGAATGTGTTGCACCCATATACCTAATAACTGCTTTTACTGCCTAATATTTTGTAACCTGTGCTGTGGATTTCTCATGGCTAACTGGGTAAATATTATATCATGTTATATATTACATATATACAGTCAGTGGTTTATGTAAGTATAAATGCAAATACTTTGTAGCCATGCTGTGACTGACATTTAAGGTATATTCAGTAATATTATTTTTAAAATCTTACACTGCTCTTTGTAATCAATTAACCGTAAATTGGGGCCCCAGCACGAACAGATGGAGGCTAAAATACATATCAGCATGTTAAAGATGACAAACGCTGCATCTTATAAAAAACAGTGCTTTTATTTATGTAATACTGTGGAAAAATAATTACATACCATTTTTAAAAAATATTGAAGATAATGAAATTAAAAAATGAGAGTTTGATAACGTTCGTTGTACATCTTTTGAACAGTTTTCTCTGCTACGAAGAACAGTACAATAAGATAAACATTGGATTTTTCTAAATTCAAAGACACAATAATACAGGATACAGTCCTACCAGAGGTATAAAAGTACTGTAACAGGATTGTGAGAGAAATGATATGGACATATACTGAAACACACACTCACTTAGACACAGACATGCACGCACACACACGCACACACACACACACACGCACACACATACTGTATACACACAGACATGCATACAATAGTCCCGCGCACACTCAAGTGGAGTGCAGCGTGTTTACAGTATGCTTCCCGTACACACACAGCCATTCACACATCTATACAAACACACTGTACAAATCAATGTGCGCGCCAACGCCCACACACTCCCCCCTTGATCTCTCTCTCTCACACTCGCACACCCACACACTCACAGTCACACACTACTACACGTCAATATTGTGGACAAGCCTTCAATAAACCTCTCCATACACATTCTCCTCTGGCCGTTTTGGCAGACAGACAATGAGGAATGATTCAAAATGGAAATGTATGACATGTTCCCCTATAAGGCCACTCAGTTCTAAACCCAACATCTGTGTTTTTCTCTCTGTCTGCACCAGGCTTGTAGTTAAGAGCTCAGCGAAAAAAGGCTCCAGCCTACAAAAATGTCTGGGAATGACTCAAGGCCCCCGAACCTGGTTTGTAAAGCAACAGTCGCCAATAGAAGGAGCGTCTACTGCATATACATGGTCTAAGGTGAAGAACAACATGAACACTTGGCACTAGGATTCTTTTTTACACTGATACACCCTTCTGATGTGGAATACATCCTGAATTCAGGCTCTTCTGTTGGCACAACTCTTCACTCCGTCTCAGTGGATCTCGCTCAGGCGAATGCCCAAGTTTATGTGCGCTCACGTTCAAACTTTTGGTCCATACATACACATTACATGTTTTACATTGACAAAAATAATTCTGTAATGTTAAAAAATAGAATACAAAGCTCTAGTCTGGTGTGCAAATAAAAAGAAGACATAACACAGATATAGATAAGGGACGTCTAAGCATGAATACTGTAGATGCAGTGCAAAATGATGACAAACCCTCCCAACCCCTCCCCGGCCCCAATACGCTCCCCCCCACCCTGCCCAACAGGCCTGATGGCAGGTACCACTGTACAGAAGGGCATTTTGGGATACTATATATATATATGTGCTCTATGATCACGGAATAAGACAACCAGCAAAAGAAAAATAAAAAACATTATTGAAAAATGGCGGCCAGAAATGACTTCCACTGGTTGAGGTTTCTTCTGATCAGCGTGTACCATATTTGACAGTCAGTTTGCTTTAAGACGTTCTCTCATCATTTTACAATGTCAGTTCATAGCAAAGGCTATGGGCTCCAAAGATCTGTGATCTCTCGTCCTCTTTCAGGTTCTTGCTCTCTTTCCCAGTCTTGATTGTGACTTGCGCTGTCTGCTCTTTCAGAGCTCAGATATACAAACACATCGGGAGTGAGGGAATTCAAAACTGTTTGGAATTTCCCTTCCCTGTCTCACTAAAACTCCTTCTTTTCTACTCTCTTTTTTTTTTTGCTCCCTTTGCCTCTGCGTTTCTCATACCCTCTCTGTCTCACGGGCATGGTTTTCTGACTTTGTGCATGGGTGTGTGTGTGTGTGTGTGTGTGTGTGATGTTTTTTTGTGTTCTGTAGTCGTGTTTGTGTTAGCGTATTCGTGATAGCGTGTAAAAAATGTGTGCATGTAAATCTGTGATTGTGTGTGCGTTTTAGGTGTGGCGCTATTTATAAGATGCTTCCTCATGCTCAGCTAAGACTGTGAGGTGGTTATTCGTCTCCGTCTCACACGTGAGTCTGCATCCTTTGTGTGTGTCGGCTGTGGGAGTAGTCAGAGTGTTGCGAGGTGTAGGAGAAGCGAGTGGAGCTGCCATACTTCCCTAGTCCAGTCTCTGACCCTGAGGGAGCTGGGCCCCCCGGGCCAACCCCGACCCCAGGGCTCCCCACACCAGATCCCACCCCGTACATTTCATAGGATGGGCCGGCCTCCAGAGGGGCCAGGCTGGACGGAGCAAAACCCATGCGGTAGGTCTGGTAGTGTGAGGGGTATCCATAGTTGTCATAGGCCAGCTGAGAAGTGGAGTCCAGGAGGCTACAGTCTCCAGGGAAGTCACTGGGTGGCGGGGCAGGGTTAGCTGGGGGCTGCTGGGTCTGGCCCCCACGGGTGAAGGTGTTGAACTGGGCGTAGCTGATATGGGACAGTCTGGAGGGCGGTCGGGGGTCGTAGCAGGCTTGCGGGCGACCGGGGGAGGTAAGGGGGCCAGGAGGACCAGGGGCTCCTCCGCTGGCTGTTGCTCCCGAGCCTCCAGTGCTGCTGCTGATGGACGCTGCTCCCCCGGGTGTTCCTGCAGGGGAGCGGTAGTCAGAGTAGTGCATGGTGGAGCGGGACGCAGGGCGGACTTCGTCGTGGGTGGAGGCTCGCACATTGTAGTAGCCATTGGTGGGGTCCTGAAGAGAGCGAGTGACAGAGCAAGATAGCAAGATGCACAAGACAGAACCGGCATTAAAAGGTGGAATTAAGGTCAACATTAAACAGTTCTTTACACTTGTATAAAATTCTTTAGGTCAAAGAGTCTCTGTAACCTCATGGTCCTCCCTGATCCCCACAGAGAAATGTAGAAGGTCAGAAGTCAGAGTGAACTGCACACATGGAGCTAGTCAGCATCCAGGTCCATGTTCATTAAGATTTTGCTGTGATGGCAGTTTGCTCCTTCTTTGTGACTCAGCTGCTTGAGTCTTTTTCAGAAATGCATGCAAATTCATTTCTTTGTGGTGTCCAAAAATTATATTGACACCAAATGCAAGAGCAAATTACATGTTTCAACTTCAGGACTAATTTAACAAAACTGCCGTCCTAGAACAATTCCAAATGATGTCAACTTCTACTTTCAACAGGCCTTGGCAGTACAGGTATACTAGTGTATAACTTTTATAACAAGATATTACTAAGAGGACACAGTCTTGATCTTCAGTACTTCATGTTCAAATAAATATTCTTGGGAACAATTATGAGATTTGAATCAAAGTATAAGGATGATGTGTCCATTCTACATATGGTTGGTACCATCTACTAAATTTCACAATGTACTGTATTTGCACTAATGTACAATATGTGATTAAAAAAAATTCAAGGGACTGTGTCTTTAAAAATGTTCTTGTGTAGTGATAAACTGCTGGCAGTGCTCCTGTCATGTTTAAGACACTCTCTGGAAGTCACCGTCTGACCACTTGCAGGGGAACATTTATGATTTCACCATTGACCTCAAACTAGCGCAAAGAGCAAACATCAGCCTCAAACTGACTCATAACTGGTGACGAGAGGTTGGTCTACAGTTACAACCAACAGACCAAAGAGAAGTCTTCTGTCAAAGTTATAAAAAGTGAAGGAGGTACATCATGACCAAGAGAATGCTTGTTGTTCTGTTCAACAATCACAGGGTTTTGCACCGTGTCCCCCAGAGTCAGACTATCAACGATTAATTCTACTGCAGCATCTTAAAACATCTGATGGAGAACATTCAGCACAAACACAAGCTGAACTGTTGCGTGAGCCATCATGCCACCGCTCTCAGCATGTTGAAAACGTGACTTTTTTTGGGCCACACCAACACAATTTTTGCTCTTCACCTGCCCTACTCGCCAGATTTGGCTCCCTTCCTCCTCTTATCCAAAATTAAATTCAGGTTTGGTATTCTGAGACGGCGAGGGAGATCCACCGCAGGTTGCGGGTGACGTTTGACATGCTTACAGAATAGGACTTTCAAGGAGTTTTCCAAATGTGGCAGGAGCTCTGGGAGCAGTGTATTTCTGCACAAAAGGATTACTTTGACGGAAATAGCGGCCAAATTTAAATCCCATAAGGTTTTTGGTCTTTTCATACTATTTTGTTCTTGCAGGAAACAACTCAAGACTTGTACTGATGAAGATCAATAAAACTGCCAAGTTGGACTGCTTCAGTCCAATAAACTCCACAAAACAACAAAGATATTTAAGTCATTCTTCGTTTTTTAAGGTGTTTAAGGGGCTGTCTCACCAACAGCTACATCTGTTTTATTATTTACAGCTGCTAGTAGCTCCCCGATTTAAAACAGTACGTTTAAAAATCAACCATTTACAAACGATACATTCTGCCTGTGTACATGTTGTCTATTGTGTTCCCCGTGTGAGCACAAACTCAAAGCCTGCTTTGAGGTATTACATCATGTAGTACAGAACTAGGGCACAGCTTTCATTCATTTTTTTGACCAGCTTAAAAAGGAAATTTAAAAGTCAGATTTGCCCCACTGTTGCTCAAAGCTTTCACAAATGTAAGTGTCCATGTTTTACCTTTAGACCATCCAGCAGGGTGGATCCCTACAAACATGCAGGATTGACCCCCGGCTTCCTGGGTGAAGAAATGAGGCGCTCCCTGCTCACTACACACCCTTAAAGAATGCTTTAATAGTGCTTTTCTGCTCTTTTTGACATGATTCTGCCATCTCATTGTCTTTCACGTACCAAACTTCTCTCCTGCTAAACTTTGTTTCACTACTTTGATGCTTCAGGCAGCGTGGAGGAGAAAAAAATATATTTAAAAAAAACTGCCTGGCTGAGGCAGTTGTCGGGCTGATCTAAGCACCTCCTGGGGTGGACTCATGTCTATGTTTCTTCAAAGTGATCCAAGGCAACACTCCAGCTAGGGGGGTGGTTTGTTTGCCCTCACAAAATATTCATGGGGGGGAGTTTCTGAAGAACATTTTGGCAGCTTTACGCGTGAAAATACATTCATCACCTTAACCCAGCCCCACAGTGTCAAAACGTATAAATGATTCATGCCAGCTAAATGAGAAGAGAAATGCTTTAACGTTGGTTCTTTTTAAAATTTCTTTCCAGGTTGAGTTGTTTTTCTGTATTTTGTCTTTTTAATGACTCTACAGTGAGGGAGCCAGCTTGCTAAGTAATCAGAGAGGCAAGTTGCGTCATAGTTGGACTGAGAGTGAAGGGCAGAGAAGACCAAAGGAGCTCAAATAATTAAGTCGTACTGCAGCGGAAAATATTTTCATCTTAAATCTTCCACTCTAATATTCTCACAGATATCGAGTGCAACGTTAAGTTTAAAGGTCCGCTACAAACACCAGCAAATGAGGTAGAACACATCACCTCAGTGTCAACTTTTGTCGATAAGTTCAAATGACAAACCGACTTAAAATCATACAACGAAAAATCAATCTGGACTGATATAAATGGCAGTGCATCTGAGTGATCTCACCTTTAGGTCGTACTCCTGGCGGGTGTCCAGAGTGTCACTGCGGAGGTCGGACTTGAGCTCTATGTCATCTTTAAAGGGCTGATTGGAGGGAGAGAAGGACACAGAGGGGAGAAACTAAACCGTCAAACAACAAAACGAAAAAAACAAAAAGGAGGAGAGAAGGTGAAATAACAAAACGGAAGAGGGAAGGAGGCAACAGAGTATGACAGGAGAAGAGAAAATGAATTAAAAGTGTTAAAAAGGAGGCGATTAAAGGGGGGGGGAAATCATAGTGTTTGTTTTTAGTCAAAAGGTACAGTGTGGAGTAGGGGAGAGGTTACTGAGTTAATCTGATTTTTTTCTTCTACAGCTACAGGCTGTGTAAACAGTGTCCAACCCAAACACACACACATCCCGCTGCTGCTCACCGAGTACATGGCCTTGACCATGCGCGAAGCTGTGGACACGCTGCCGGAGTCCTCCTCCAAGCTGTGGGTCTCCTTGTTTATCGTCTCCACCTTAATGTCGGGCTTACCCAGCGTGACCCCGCGCCGACCTGGAAGCAAAACACGGCGAGGTTGAATACAGCTGGACACACGCTTGTCTGTTTTCATGAGCTGAAGGAGCAAATTCAGCAGAGACCTACATACATAGGAGGTTATGTAGGTGTTTGATTTTCCTTGGTTTGCTGCAATACTGAGCACGATGCGCCGTAAAAGGCACGAAAACCTTTGAAATTTGCAAACTGATGGTTTTTCTTTATCTCATATGTGAAAGCACATGGAGAGCATGACTCACTGCCTTTGCGTTGCCGGTAGAAGATAAGAACAAGGACCAGCAGAAAGATGAACAAGAGGATTGTGGAGCCCACCGTCCCACCAGCTATTATCCCCACTGGAACCTCCTCTGTAATGACAGGGTGAGATACAGACAGACAAAAAGAGTGAGAAAAACAGTGAGTTAGGGATTGTAATGTCTGTACAGAGCTGAGATTTGAATGTAGAAAATGTAACGACTTTACACCACATAGGAGTGCTTCATCCCTCGTTACCAAGACCATATAGATGCTTTCTATTTGTCCAAATTAAAATCTAGTTATTAGGTTTATTTAAAATGCAAAATGTAGTACAAAATGAGTATATCATCGCCAAAACCTTCTTTGCATTTAGGAGACACAGTGAATCTATAAAGCTATTTTTGCAGTCCTAACCTATACAGCATGTATTTTCTGCATTTGTTTTCAAACTCAAATGATTTGTTTTCCCCTGATGAAACCCCCTGCGCTACTTCTAAAACAAATGCATCCCGAACACACCAGTCTCCTCCAGTGTGATGATCATGGTGCCCGGTCCGAACGAGTTCCAGGCCGTGCAGTTGTAGCTGGACAGAAAGTCCGACTCCATCACGTTGTTGATGGTGAGGGTGGAGAGGACGCCGCCGCCCTCTGCTGACGGTTTGCTCTGCTCCACCGTGTACCTCTCCAGCAGCGTCCCTTTCTCTTTCTCCCACACGTTCTCCTTCCAGGCCCACACCTGCAGCAGACAAACACACAGGAAGCCACATTTGGTCAAATTAAGAGCTCAGGGAGGTTGTGTGATGACATTCAACAGATTTAAGTTGTTCAATACATTATCTCCTTAACTACTAGACACAACTAAACATGTTTTCAAGATTTCACTGTAATTTCTCCATGAGGACAGTAAATTATGAAATCAAGTCATCTGCATATAGTAATGACCTCACGCATGACTTTCCTGTGTTTTTTTCTTGTCAGGGTATATAAACATCTGAAAGACCACTTAAACTACACAGCAACTCAAACCCTGCTGGTGAGCTCATTTGGTAATGAAAAGGCAAACACGCTCATGTACACATGCACTGAGCCATGAAAAGGGTAATTAATGTAGAAATATATAAGTTTGTAATCTTAGAACTAATGATGAGTCTGTTTTAGCAAAGCAGCAACACCCGTAAAAATAAGGCTAACGTGTAAGTGGCAAAAACGGCAGTTCCTCAAATGGCCACTCTAAAAATGAGTCAGTCCTCATAGGGTCCCATGTTAAAATGCCAAACTGTACAGTATAAATAAACATGTTTACAGCCTGGTACAAAAAGCAGTTTTGGTCTCTATAGCTAATTCACCCCTCACATAACAAGTGTAAGGGGTGAATTTTTACATAGCATATTTGATTAAATTGCATTAAGGCTTAAATATATGTATAATTAAAGATCACTTCATGTGGGTCCTATCATGGGATAGTCCACCTCAGCTCCTCTCATGCTCCACCTCTTTGCTTATGTTTGGATTAACTGGGAATTTGAGAGTCAGGCACTGCCAAGACGCCGACAACCATCCAACCATGAACTTCAGAACTGCTGTTCAGAAAACCTATTCATCTTTACGTATAGTCGATGGTTTTAGCAGTCAAAAGTGCATCTAGATAAAGAAACTAGGACTCTATTTGAGCATAAGAGTATATCAGAAATCCCAAATGCTTCACACAGTGATGTCTAAGAACTCTTAAGGCTGTTCTTAAGTGGAAGTGGGTCATTTGTATGCATATGTTTTAGAGCTGTATGAACCAGTTCCCTTGACAACGGGTCTGTACAAATGTGCATTACTATTTCTATTCTTTTTTTTTTTCATACGTGCATAAAAATAAAACGTAGTAAAAGCCTATCAATATGAAAAAACAAAATATACTGATTGTGATTAAAGGTTCTAATGTGTTTAAACAAAAACAGAGCAACTTGCTGATGGGATATTTATTGAAAAAGTCATTACAAGCCCTGACGGATCAGAGATGTTTTTGCATTGTAAGTGGGACCACAACACAGCAGTAGGTCGGTGGTTTTATTGTTGTGGCTGCCTGGTGCATTTGTCGAACGCAAACATATACAATAGAAACGCCTGACTGTAGCAAATAAATTCAAACATCAACGCACACATTGCATGACTTCACAGGACCAGCAACAATTTGTATGTTCCCGCAAACTGAATTAAAGAGGATAGCGGTGACTGAGCTGGTGAGAATCTTGCACATTCTCCAACTTTAAAGCCACTAAAAGCAGCTGTATTATTCAGCACTGAAGCACTGTACTAAGGTGAGTTAATTATGCATAAGCCCACATGTTCCCATAATCTTCCCGCTTATTCCAAAGAAGGAGATTCTCCTTGCTGTGGCATTTACTGGGACAACTGTTCCTCTCCCGTCCTTTATATTTTATAAATCTTTTTCTGTCCCAACCTTCGTCACTTGCATTAGGAGCGCGCACTATGAGTCAGGATGGATCAGTCACAGAGGCAGGGGAGCCGAGGAACTACTACTACAGTGTTTCTGTTATACAGCCAAGCAGAGAAAGCATCCAGGCTGATTTCTGACGCAGAGCTAAAAGCAGGCTGGCTTAGCGTTAGTGTTGGTTTGTTTATGTGATGGGATGGAGGAACATTCTGGGAGAGTTTAAGGGTGAGTCACCGCTGAAAAAGAAAAAGGGGACAGTGCCTAAAAGCATTCACCATGTAGGAAAGGAGCCATTTAGGAAAGGGAAGGTACAGTAACAGTGAAATACAAATTGCTGTCAGACTAAAAGGTACAGCCTTGTGCTCTTTATGGCCAAAGCTTTTCCTTGTTTGGCATTTTCCTCATCTGAATAATTGATGCTGGAGTAAAATTTGGAATTTTTCTTTGAAGGGTTGTTGCCAGATATGTTTCACATTTTCATATATTTTCACTCACTATCTTATCTGGAGGAGGTGTGCTGGCGATGTAGCATTTCACCTCTCCTCTCTCCCCTCTCACAGCATACTGGACCGGATCACTGGAGATGATAGGTGGACCTGCAGGGCCAAAATCACAGAACATGTGAGTGTGTGTGATAGAAAGAAATAATGGAAAATACACTTAAAACACAAACAACTGCACAAATCGTATTCAAGCTGGATGGTTTTTCTTTAACAAAAAAAAAGAAGAAAAAAAAGATGTTGACCTTACAGGCCTATTCAAGAGGAACTGTAGGAGTTTTTTTTTTTTTTTTTTTTTTTTAATAAAAATGCCCACCACTTTGGACACTTTTTTTTTTCAATTAGTGACAAGCTGACCTTTTTCAAAGTACACAATATTCATCTACAAGCAGTGATACATTAAATTGTGTGGATGTTTTCTGACCGTTGACTGTGAGGGTGACCTCAGTCTCTCCTACTCCAATCCGTGGGACGATGGCCTTGCATACATACTGGCCAGCATCCGCCTGGCTCACCGACTTCAGATACAGCTGGTTGCTGTTACTCAGAACCTGTGGGGGAGTGAAAAAACAGAACACAAATATAAACAAGGCAAATCTACAAACCAGCAGGAGGGGGTAAACTTAATACGAGTCCACATGTAGAATATATAAGCAGAAGGGAGGCCAAACTAACATTGTACAGCAGCTCCACCTGCACACTTTAATCATTTAAGAGATCACATTGCATATATTACTTGAGCGTATATGGTCTACTATTCTGACCCTATCTGGCTAACAATGTAAACTTGCACATCTGCTTTTAACTCAGCACAAAGGTTTTGTAGTTGCCTAGCAACCACATCCATCAGAAAATTAGCTGTGTGAAAATTATGGCTAAATATGTAACCACCTAGAGAGAGAGAGCCACCTGAACAAGAGTGATTATACAGACGTGGGTGTTGGCCAAGTCAGTCCGTAGTTTGCAAAGGCAGATAGATGTGTAACAAAGCGGATTTCATTTACTCTGCTGCAACTGTCTCGTACTTAGTCCCGGCTTCTCCTCCACTATGAACAGTAGCTTAATGAGAGCAACAAACCTAAACAGACTGCTTCCTAAACAAACAGCCAGTGGTCAAGGAAGCTGATATTAATATTTAAATACACCCACAAGCTACAGCTTTGGTTTCTGGCTGGTGTACACAGTCGATGTTAACAATAGATCAGTAGTGGTTAGCTTAACCAGATTTTTAGCTAAAAACGGTGTTATAAAACTGAATTTAACTGAACAACAGCAAAGGAGAATATTTAACAATATTAACACCATTCTCTGTCAGCCATAGAACTGTATTGTTGCTGGGGATTTTTTTCGTAAAGGCATTGCCGGAACCATGGTTATTCAAGACCTTCAATCCAAACAGTGTCATTTCATCATCTTCTATATAGCTCACATATCTATTTCTGCAGCAACATTCAAATTACTATATGAGTGAGAAATAGTGCGAAATATGAGAGAAATCAAAGAAAATAAATTCAAAGAAAGAGATCACAATAGCTTAAAAGAGAGAAGAAAGATCCATTTGCACAGACAAGACAACGCTCCTCAATGACAGGAAGCTTTTGTAAACACAGGAGAAGAAAGTGTGACCTGTAAAAATAGTATGAATACGAGAACAGAGTGAAAAATGCGCACAGCGTGGGCTTGCAGCTTCTTACCATGTTTGAACCCTTTTTGAACCAGGTGAGTGTGAGCGGAGGGTTTCCAGCCCATTTGCAGTTGAGGGTGACATCAGAGTCGACATCGACTGTTTTTGGCTGCGGCTCCACCAACAGGATCGGGCCGACTGGAGACAGACATTGAGAGAGTAAGAGAGAGAGAGACAGAGACAGAGAGAGAGCGATGTTCTTTGTTGTGTTTGAGTAATAATGCAGTAGGACTAAAGGGGAGAAGCTACTCGGAGAGAAAAGAAGCACAACAATGGTGTGTTTCATCCCTCTGACTCCAGACTGTAGTGAGTGAAGTGGGCCACAAGTGATTGAACAAGGTGAGATGAGTACTGCGTGACTCACAGTGAACGTCCACCAAGATGCTGACGTTGGTCTTTCCCACAGCGTTGAAAACCAGACAGGAGACAGGCTCGGTGAAGAAGGAGTGGTCGGCCTTGGTGGTGAACACACTCTCCCTGGCACCCTGCAGCACCACGCCGCCTTTAGCCCACCTATATGTACCCAAAAAAGCACAAATGAAAACTCAAACAACTTGTGCTTTATTTACACTGACATAAAGCGGATTAAAGAACACAGACTCAGCTAAACAGTTAAAATCATTCAAAACAAAAACTGTTCTGTCATGCAGTTTCGCTGCTACTTTAAGAGGCTTGGTGAACATGAGAATGGAGCAGACCTGTAGCCCATAATAGGAGGGTTGGCGTGAGCCTGGCAGGTGAAGGTGACTCTGTCCCCTTCTAGGACAGAGCGAGGCTCAATGGACAAGGTCACTGTCGGTGGATCTGGGAGAGAGAGACAGAGAGAGAGAGTCTCATAACAACCTTACTACGTCTGATGCATGCTGCAGTCTGGAGGACGGTCTCATGCAAAATGGCTGCCACGCATTACTTAATAACAGCTATAAAACCCCCAGTCTGGCGGCAGATGTTATACATTTAAAATTACGATGCTTGCTACATTTAATTACACATAAATTTAATAATAACAATTTATGCAGTAGCAGGAAGGGTAATAGTGTCATATACTCTCGTAAAAATTGCATATTTTGTCTCAGCTGGGTGATAAATCTTTTGCCATGTTCATCTTTTTCATTCAGGTATCCGCACAGAGTTGAGTAACGAATAACAAAAATAAATACTTAAAAATTAGTTTTTCCCTAAATTTGTGGTATTTTAGATTAAGAGCAGCGTCGCTTACGGTGCACGTTGAGGGTGACGGTTGTGCTTTTGCCGGTGGGAACAGCCAGGTTGGAGGCCACGCAGCTGTAGTTCCTCCCAGTGTCGGTGTCAACGGGCTGGATAGGCAGGTAGCTACGTGTGGTCACCCTCTTCCTGTCTGGAAGCACCTCCTGATGATTAGAGGACAGAGAGATTTAGATGAACACTCATCTTACCAACATATTTCAGTTACAAGGACGTCTGACTTGGGTCTCTGTGGTGTAACTACTGTCTAAAACAACTATTGTAGCAATATAATATTACAATAATCTTAGTCATGCAATAAATACCTGAAAAAAACATATGCATGATACACTATTTTACAGTCTTACCTTGTACAATAACACATACAGCAAACTGAAGCTATTAAAAGGTATTAAAAGGGCAGGATTTAAGGTAATTTGCTGCATTTGTGTCTGTGACCCACAGCAAACATGAACTCAGATACTTCCATCTATTAAAACTGCATAGGCAGAATTGGGTGCATTTGACTGAGGTCCCACAGGACTCCGATGCATTGGTATTTTTAAAAAGAACTAATTAAAACAGAAGCAGAAACAATGACATGAAGTCATTAGGAACAAACTGGCCGACAAAGTCATAGAAAAATTGCAATGATACCACTTTTTGCCTGTGAGATATGACAAAAGGTACACATCTGGAGCCCGTGGGGACCCCTAGTTGGCGGGGTTAAGGTTAAAAAGACACATGAAATGCCGTAACTGTAAATACTGTTCACTGAATGTGTGTGTTTAGCGTGTCTAGGGCATGTGTGGGTTTCCTTCCATACACTCACAGTGTTGCTGGCAGCCCCCTCCACAGGCAGACCGTCTTTAAGCCACTCGATCATAGAAGGCGGTTTGGCCCCTCGAGACACACAACTCAGGTTGTAGGACTCCCCCGCATTCAGCAACACCTCGGGACCCCCATCGATCACCGGGTCGTCTGGGGGGACTGGAGCAAAGACATGGCCTCGGTTAGAAAAAACACACACCGTCTCGCCTATTTCCTACGCATGTGACACAAAAAAAACAAACATACTGAGGACGGTGAGTTTGGCCCTCCTGGACCTCAGAGCGGCATCAGGGGCCTGGCATTCGTACAGCGAGTCATCAGACAGATCAGCTGACAGGATCTCCAGGTTGTACTGGCCCAGCTCCTGGACCCGCAGCACACGATACCTGGGCCAGGCTGGTAACAAACAAACAAACAAAAGATAAGACGGCTTCTAGGGAGCCCAAACAAAGGCTACACTTCATATATCTTTTTAAGTTGTATTTTGTATCTATTTAAGGTTGAGATTCAGCTCAAATCTGACACGAATGACAAAAAAGAGCAACAAAAAAATAAATAAATCTGGATTAATTCATATATAGTCCTCCCTCATAATTCTTCCCTTTTCTCCATTGTCCTTGCTGTTCTTTGTGCTGATGCTGCCTAGAGTTGCAATTTATGCCTCTCTATCTTTAACATTTCAGCCCTCAAACACTAACTATCCACAGGTAACATTTCCCTCCACATCCCCATGTGGTGTGTGACACCATGCAGCTTGTTGCAGCTCACGTTGATTAGAAAACATCAGATCTGTGTCACACATCAGGTGAAAAATCAGACTTTTTTTTTTCTCTCCCTGCATCAGCCTAAAGGACACCAGAGAGATGCATGGCCACATGATGCGGGTGATATGCACACACACACATACACACACACACACACAAAACGCTTCATCAAACATACACACAGTTGCACGATGCGCACACACAATAGCGCACACACGCAACACAGCCTTTTTCCAATCCTACCCTTTCCCTTCCCCCATCCACCGCTCGGCCCAGCTGTGTCACTGCTGTACATTCTCACCATTAGGTGGCATCCATGCTCTCTTTTACCGGCGAAAGGGGGGGTGGGTAGGGGGGGGTTGAAAAGATGAATGCATTATGACAGCAACGTTTTAGAGGACTCAAGTCGACTCCAGTCTGTGGTGCAGAATTCATGTTTGCTGCCCAGACATAGATCTCATGTGAAATTCTCCACCGCTGTTTACATGTGCAGCCCGCCGAACTGAGCTCCGCTGCGTGCCTAACCTTGCACGTCCTTGTTTCCTGCGTGCATTTGTGCATGTGTGTGCCTTGTATATACGTGCATTTGCATGTGAAATGTCGAGGGCGAGAAAGCGTATGAAAAGCCCAGAGAAGCGGGGTGAGTGGTGGTGGTGGAGGGGGAGGCAGAGGGACAGAGCCTCATACACAAACAACACATTGAGTGTATGTGTGCACCACTAGTGTCTATTCACATGTTGTGTGTTTTTTTAAAGCTTTGGCTTGGACCACTGGACCATTACAGTAATAATATGATTAAATGAAAGTAAGAATAAAAAGAGAGAGAGAGAGAAAACGGAGAAGGGACAGACAAGGACAGACACGGGGAGAGAAAAGAAATGGTTGACAGAAAGAGGAGTGTATGAACTAAGCGAGACAAGTTAAAAGAGGAATACAGGAGAGGGCTCGGTACGACAGAGGCAGCTGAAAGAACGAGAACAAGAGGGAGAGAAAGGAGCAAGGGATCTTAGAGGAGGAGGTCACGAAGGAATAGCATGATAGACAGGAGAGGAGAGGAGAGGAGAGGAGAGGAGAGGAGTCCCAAATCATAGCACTCACTATATCACAGTGAAAAAAAGGATGAGCTAAGTGAGGAAAAAGGGAAATAAATGGTGAAACAAAAGTAACAGAGAGCTGAGAAAAGAGTCAAAGTCTGCAGACAAACAACAAACACAAGGCAACAGAATGTCACAAATGATGCAGTCCCCCCCCCTCCTCTGGACCAATCAGTTGAAAATATGCCCAATTGTTTTGACCAGTAATTGCATGGCCCCGGCATTATCCCCTCCGGGCTTATCAGTGCAATTCTGCAAAACGCTGTAACCCAGCGATGAGATGCATCATCCCCCTACCAAGTTTTGTCAAAGTCAGACATAATCAAGCTGGAAAATCACCAGGGAGGAAAAAATGCAAAGAGAAAAACAAGAAGAGCTGCATCGTTGGAATGAGGGCTATTTATTAGCTGATGAATTGGCCTTTCAGTAAAAATCAGATATTAACCCGTCAGTGTCACCCCACTGCTCGCATGACAGAGGTGATGATGTGATGTTATTCGAGCAAACTGAAGGGTGTCAGTCTGCAAAACGCGCCCGAGGGAGCTTAGAAATTCCCATCAAACGTTCGACGACGACGCGCGGAAGGTGGCCAAATTTAGCATCAAACTGAACGCATTTTTTCGTCACGATAGGAGGCGATGGGATGTCTGCGGCGGCGGTTTAGGTTGTCTTTCTGTAACATGACGGTAGCCCTCTTTTATCTCATGGGCAAACCTGCTGCGCTCGCTCAATCTAGCTGTAACTAAAACATTGGGCTGCAAAAAAACACTTTGTCAGCACGGATTAGATGCAAACACGCAATGTCCTACTAACTGTGAGGGAGTTTTTGGTGTAAAAAAATAAAAGAAGTGCTGGTCAAAGCATGTTTTTGTCACATCATATAGAGATTAGTGCTAATTGCATAACTGATAAGTCGCTATTTTCCAGCAAAAATGCTTGAGAATCATTTGAGAAACACTTTTTTAGAGAAAATAATTAACTGAATAACAAAGAAAATAATCTGCAAATGAGCTGATTATATCATAATTCACTAGTTGCAAGCCTGAATGTCAAATTTTAGGTTTATTGCATCACTTCTCAAGACCGCAATGCTGGAGCAAGAGGAGTTTCTAGCAACTAAGTCAATGTTTGTTGGCTTGACTTTGAGGTAGGCGTTATTTATTTATCACAATTAATTATACAAAAGTGGATATCACTATTTTATATGCAAGAAATATGCATTCAGAAGCATAATTCATCCCTTACTTTTGGCAGTTTCGCCATCTCCACTCTCCTGCTAACTAGTTTTCATGGAGTCTTGGTGGCAGAAGGTGCTGTTTGGGTTTCAATGCTGGCGGGAAGCAAGTCCTGTGCAGCCGATTACAGCTGATAGGTTTGTAATTATTGCTGACAAAAAATATATTGCCGGCATTAGCGTTTAGCTCAAAGTGCCGTAGCAAGTCTGGTTTCATCGAGCTACTCTGTAATCTTTCAACATGCAACCTGGCAGCTGCAGAAGCACCACCTGGGGCAGGATTCACTGGTCTGAGCTGTAGCTTTAATATCATTATCCTGGATGCTGCAACAGTGGCGCTTGTGTTTGTGCATTTCCAGCTTTTGTTGTGTTAAACTGGGGGGAAAAAAAAAAAAGCGTGGCCTCGACTGAGCTGCAGTTTGTTGTAGATGAAAATGCATCGCCTTCCCTCTGCGCCCTCAAGTGTGGTAAAAGTTGCATGAGTAAAATTGTGGCGCAAAACTTCTGCAGTTTTAAAGATGCAGCATAAAAATGTTGCCTGTCAGCAGCTTCAATCCAAAGCTATCAGAATCAGCTTTAAAAATACAAAAAAAAAGAAGAAGAAGAAGAAAAAAAAACACAGTCTTAGTCACACGCTCAACACAGTGAAGGAAGCCCGAGGAGGGCGTATGATGTCTCACCCCGGAGGTCCTCTCCGATGCCCAGAGCCAGGCCATCTTTGGTCCACTGAACAATGCCAGAGTAGTTGAAGACAACACAGGACAGGATCACCCTCTGGCCCCGCACCACCGACTGGTCTGCCGGCTCCTGAGAGAATCTCGCTGTCCACACTGGCGGTTGAAAGGGGGAATGGTAAAGAAAAGCGAAGGATAAGTTAGGGACTTTCTCACACACTGACTGCAGGCGGGATACTTTATAATCACTCCCAAAAAAAACACACACAGCATATTATTGTATCAGTCTATATCTTTTTTTTTATGGGGTAATTGATTTTAAAAAAAAAGTGCATTCCCCCAGCAGCAATGGAATAAAATAATTACCACCTTTTGATCACACAGTGGCTCGCGGCCATTAACGGAGCGCCGCAGAGGAGTCAAAGAACGGCGTGGAAAGACGGAGGTGTCAGAGACGAGAGGAAATCAGACCAGAGTTAGTGGAGAAGAAAGAGAAAGAATGAAGTGGAAGAGGCGGTTAACGCTGACTCAGGAGAGGAGGAGAGCTTGGAGATCAAACAGACAACTTCAGCCATAGGGTGTCTCACACCCCGTTTTCTTCTCGCTCCTGACTTCGTTTTTTTTTTTTTTTATTTCTTCAAAACTCCACCGCTCTCTCCCCCTCTCTCTCTCTCTTCCCGTCTTACTGTTTCTCCCTTCTTCATTCCTCCCTATGAGTCATCTCCCAGGCTTCCACTCCCCAACCAAAACTACAGTGGCTGTCATTGTCTACTCTCCCTCCAGTCTGTAGTCCACTACCACAGCAGACAGCGCCAGACAGTGGCCCACCGACCATCTAATATGTTGGGGGGGGGGAAAAACAAAAAAAACAAAAAAAACAAAAAAAACGTTAAAAACCCTCTGCTGCTGTTCCACTCGGCGTGATGACAAGTTGTAATTAGCTGTCCCTTGAAGACATGACACCCGAACAACAGATGAGAAGCAATCACTGTGGAGGATTTACTTTAAAATTTCATTCTTTCCATTCCGTCTCTCGCTTTCATTCCCACTTGTTATTTCCAAGAATCTCATACAGTAGATCATTAACCCGCTGCTGCATTGTACACTCCCCCCCTCCTCTCCTCACCCTTTTCCTCCTCCTCCTCCTCCCCTGCCATTGCCTCTCTCCTTCTGTTCTCTCTCCATAATGTTGTGCGTCCTTTACCCAAATTGCTTTGCTTCACCCTCTGCTTTTCGCTCTATATGTATGCATCCCCACTCCTCCTTCACTTTGTACATCTATAATGCTGTCTATGAATGTCCTTTTGCCTGCACTGATTTCCCCCTACCCCTCCTTTACTACAGTATGCACGCGCCTGCTTTCTTTCTATATCCATATATAATGGCGTATATGTCCTTTTACCCATAATGCTTTCTATTTCTGTGTTCCTCCTCCTTGCTGGTTGGAAGGGGGTTAGAGGCGGACTGTCACAACTCATTTATCACATTAAATATCAGCCCTCCAGCACTTTCTCTCTCCCCTCTCTTTTCTCGTTCCCCCATCTCTCCCTCTCTTCTCTCACTTTTTTCCCTTTACTCCTTTTTTTTTCTTCACCTCCTACCATTTACATCTCTCCTTCTCACTTGTCCTCGCTACACTTTTTTTTTTTATCACTTGTTTCACTCCTCTCTGTTTCCCCTCTCTCTCTCTCATTCCCTCACACTTCTCCCCGAGAGCCCTCCAGCGCTTTTCCAAAGGTTCTCTCTCTCGCTTTTTTTTTTTTTTTTTTTAACAACTGCCATATGCCTTTGCAGCCCACCTCTTGCCGCCCCATCGTGACCCCTCGGTCCCTATCTCTCACATTTTTCCCCTCCCCACGGACGTGCACTCTACCCCTATCATGTCATATTTGGTGTGATTTGCAGAGGTACAATATGCCTGATAATACAAAAGAACCCAGTCATGCGAAAAGATTCCTGTACCAATCACAACAATGGCTTCTGACAGTGCAGCGCATTAATATTCCGAAGATAAAGGAGATGTGCGGAGGATACACGCTGAAAAGGGATGCAGATGGAGCTTTGCAACATGCATACCTAGAATAATTCAGCGTTGTACTAAACAAAAACAACAACAACAAAAAAAACAGTCCTTAATTTGCTCCCTGAGGAATGCCCAAATTAACTGCATTAATGGATTAAGATCAACAAAGAAACAACATAGTAGAAACGTTGGGAGGGAGGGAAAAAAAAATAAATCGTGTCAAATAAGTCACACAGCCGAGAACTGTGGACGCTGTGAAAAGTAAAACACAAAACTGTTTTTACCAGCCAGCAACCCCATCAGTTCAAAGTTATATGATTCCTTTAATGGCCACTTGATGCAAGCTTGACTGGCCACACTGAGGAAAATAAGAAACTTCCAATTTCTCTCTGACAGCATGAGGTCGATTTATTTCTTACACTAGAATTTAGGATCTAGTTAGTAAATCTGACTTCTCTATGGTCGTATCTTTTACCTTGTTAACATCTGGTGTTTTTTATATCCTGGAGGACAGTGGACCAACTCCACGGCTTTTTATTTCCACCCTGAAACTGCAATGTGGCTACAAGAGTTGTTAATGAATTAACCACAATTAGTAATTTAATCCATTGAAGATATATTAACCTTCAAGGCAGAGGAGTGTTTGAGCAGAGCCGCAGGTGAGCCGCTGTGCTCGAACTGCAGCGAGCTATGCAACGGTGGGTAAAAAAAAAAGAGGTGGAGGAGGCAACAATGCAAAGTTACATCTAAGCCATCTTAAGGCAGGAAGGGTTTATTTTCACAGAAAGCTTCTGAGTATGTAACTTTGGTACACAGATGTTTTCAAATCAATGCCTGGAGAAGGACTTTGAGGTTTAAATGAGCTGGAATTTCTGAAATCATCCTCCTACTATGAGTGATGGGACAGAGTCCTACACAGTTCTGGCCAAAACTTTGGTGAGCCATCATTGCGGCAGCAGGCTAAGCAGTGCATTCCAGACATCCCTCTCTCCACTAATGCTTTCCAGCTCCTCTTAGGGGGACCCAAGGAATTCTAAGGCCAGGTGAGAGCTCTACGTCTACAAGTCAGTTGGATGTATCCAGAAAATACAGACTCAAACCACCTTAACTGGTTTCTTTTGACATGAGGGAGCAGCGACTCTTCTTCGAGCTCCCTCTGAAGCTGAGTCCAGCCATTGTATGGAGGAAACTCATTCTTTCATTCACTATCAGAACCCATGACCATAAGTTGAGGACTGAGCTTCACCCAACTCAGAGGAAGAAATCCACTGGTTTCCAGCAGAGAATCATGGCATCAGACTTGGAGCTGCTGCCTCCCATCCTGGCCACTTCGCATGCAAGCCGATACATTTTTTTTGTATTTCATTCCTGCCTGTGCTCTTCTTACTGGTTTAAAGCGGGCTGGGCTTGGGAAAAGCTTATGTGACATGCTTTCAAGCACCCAGTTGAAGTTGTTTGTCTGCACAACCGATGCAAATCCGATACTCCCTTTCCTTTTTCTGCGTCTGGTTTCCACTAACTCCTGTAGGAAATATCTGACTTCAGCTGCTTAGTGTTTCACGACGTTCCCCGTCTACCTGCAAACCTGCTCGTCTGTCATTTGTTGTCAGGCAGTCGAGCGGAGTTTGCCGCTGAAAGTAGCTGCCAGCTGAAAAACAAGCATTTACAACCAGGATTGCTTTGCTCTAAACCAAAAAAAAAAAGGTAAGTTTTGAACTGTGAAACCAAAACAATGTGCTGAAACACACGAAGATGCTCCACAAATTTGAGAGAAACTTGTAAGCCTGGTGATAATTCTCTAAGGGGATCTCTTTCACTTCCATTGTAAAAATAGAGATACTGTTCATTATATTCTGGCTATTTTATTTGGTGTGTGATGCTTCATTTACACCAAAAACAT
The DNA here is from genome assembly GCF_000690725.1 of Stegastes partitus. Classification (NCBI taxonomy): domain Eukaryota; kingdom Metazoa; phylum Chordata; class Actinopteri; family Pomacentridae; genus Stegastes; species Stegastes partitus. Next base: position 76,429 of record NW_007578220.1, read on the forward strand.
AAACTTGAAACTGTTTTTCACATGCGAATATTGTCAAGACTTTAAAAGCATACTTAACTGCAGGTAAAGTATGCAAACGCAAGATCGGCTCCGAGCTGAGAATGCACACGTGGAGGTAACGCAGAGGTAATTAAGCACTGGAAATGCATAATTAGCATGGAATTTTGAAAAAAAGAAAAGAAAAAAGAAACAAAAGGTAATTGTAGATGTTAAAGATTTGCGCTGTAATTTCCTGCATGCAGCCTAATTTGATGAAATGTGCGTGTTCTAAAGCTAATTACTGGATTGTACAGTGTGGATTTACACCATCATAAAAAAAGCATGAAAAGCTCTTTTCTCAGATATGCATGGTGTAAAGAGAGTTTAGCTGGGTTTAAACTACCCCGCAACCTCGACAGTAGCCTGAGGGCAAGCAAATCCTTTCCTCCACCACCTCAGATATGCTAGCTGGAGGTATTCCCTGAACTGCCTGAGTAAACCACAAACATAATCCAAACTGAATACTCCTGAGTGGAGGCTACACAATCTGTAGAGAAAACACCCATGCAAAGGCTGAGGACTGAAAACACTGACTCATTTAAACATGTGCTCATCGCCTTCTGATTTCCATATTACCCAGTTAACACTTGTCAACATGAGTGTATGCGCTGGTGTCTCTGTGTGTTTAAAGAAGGAAATCTGCGCGCTACAGAGCAGTCAGAGCGAAGGCAAGACAGGAGAGTGTATGCAAGGGAGCTTGTATTCTTTCATTATGTGGGTTATGCTGCAGTGACAAATTTAGAGTGTGTCCTGATTTCCTTGAGTCACTGATCCCCAAGATACCACCGGGAGACTCCGAGCACCGTGTCCACACAAAGACTACGGTCACAAAGGGCTGCGACCATGACCACATGCACATGGACACACACACACACACACACACACACAAACAAAAACAGGGAGCACAGATGACCTAACCTTCACCACATGGGCTAACCATTTCCTGTCAACACACACACAAACACAACCGCTCTAAACCCCAAACATATAATCGACACGCAGAGGCGGTTTCCTGAACATGGATTACGCCACAACTCGGAGTAAACCATCGAGCCAGCGGAGCATCTTCATCTTCATTGGGAACAGGTCTCAGTTTGGTCTAGGATTAAGCGCGGCCCTTGTCAAAGTTTGGAAAGGGATTAGGATTAATCTGGGACTGAGGACAACAGCCTTTGCAGACACCGAGACACCAACCTCTGCTTGTCAAAGCAGACACAAAGCCAAAGGCAAGCACACAGTGCCTCGCCGGGTGACTCACCAAAAGCATGGCCACACGCCACCATAGTGTGAACAACCACAGCAATTTAGCCCGAGAGCACCTCTCGCACCGTGTGATGGTGTTTTAATAGCAAGGTAATGAACCGTCAATTTGTTACTGAAAATGACTGAGAGGGTATACGCATGCAAAGATGTTTGGAGCTATTTTTAGTAAGTGTGCTGCTTATGTGTACTGCATTTCTTAATTTGCCACACGCGCCACAGTTAGGTGGTGAATGTCAAAGCTTGTTTTCCCCCTTTTTTTAACCCAGGTTTGCCACACCTCGCCGTGTGGGACGGGAGACGAGGTTGTGGAAGTCATGCCATGCAGTGGAGCGTTCTGGGAAAGGTTCACTGGTGGCATTCAGCCTCATTGAATCAGATGCTATTAAATAAAATGCCATTTGTGTGGATTGTTATGCATCGATCTAATTATCTTTGTGTCTGGCCCCCTCCCCGAAACCCACCTCCCTCTCCGTACCCCTCTCCAACGAAGTCCCCCTGCCTTCCTCTCCCTCGCTCCTCTCCAGCCAATCCCCCGCTTCGGCTGGATCACAGTCTTGCGTCACCATAGCAACAGCTGACGTGTAAAGTAACTGCCCAAAAAAAGTTTTTCTGTACAAGCGTGTCTGCGAGCGCACACGCGTATGTGCATCTGTGTGTCTGATGAAACCCTCCCTCGTGCTTGGTACACCCATTTTTCTGAAAAACATATTTCAATGACCTCATCCTCCCTCCACCTATTCAATTAATAGTCAGGCGGCCGCGCTGGTCTCTCATTATTTCTCTCTTTCACCCTCGCTCTCCACTCTCCTCGCTGTTAGTCAATCCGCTCCAAATTGATTTTGTTATCTGTCTAATTCCATATCGCCGCTGCGTGTGGCCGATGTGTTGGTGTTATGGAGGGGCTGCCTGAAAATGAGATGCAGGAATAGGAGAACAAAGAGGCGGCGAGGTCCGTAGACACGGAGCTGTGAAGTGTGATGGAGGATGACATCATTGTTTCGGGACAAAGTTGCGGCTATAGGAGTCATGCGGCACTGACTCTCCCGGTCCCTATTTGACATACATGTAGCTGTGTACATGGCATACGTGTAGCTGTCAGAGCACCCATCCATCTCTTCAGGCATCTGTCTGTGTGTGCCTTTGAACTTTTCATATTTAATGGAGAAAACTTGTAAACACAGATGAAGAAGTCTGATTTAGTTCCTGAAAAGCTGACTTTGAGATATGAGGTTTTAGTGTAGTAGAGCACCATACAACCTAAATGTACATGTACACAACGTACATTTCATGCATGTATGCGCCATACAGTGCATGGATAATGGATGCATGGCTGGTTTTAGCCTCATTAGGTCAATAAAACTACAAAACAATCCCATCCCTGAGCCCATTTACAACATCTTCAAATGACTTGTTTTGTTCAACGACAGCCCAAAGCTCAATTATGTTCAGTTCACAGGCATATAAATCTGAAACAAGCCCCAAATCCAAATGTTTGAGAAGCATTTTTTTGTCTGGCAAAAGACTACAACAATCACTCTGTTATCAACACAATTATTGTTCTGTTAACCAGCTAATTGATTGATCAACCAAACCTTTGAGCCCTAAACCGTATCGTGCAACACAGCATGAGCGAACCGCAGTTTCTCCATCTATTCATCCGGCTGTGGGAATTCTACCACCTGTGCCTGTCTTCTCTCAACAACATGGCCGCCTGGCAGGATGGCCATAATAACCCATCACCATGGTGACGGCGCTATAGGAGCAAAGCAAGAGACATAGCCGGAGAGAGGCAGCGAGTGAAAGGAGGCGACCCACTGAGCCTGCAGACACCGTGTCAGTCAAACACAAAGGTGTCTCCTGGAGGTGGGGACGGAGCAGAGGGAAGATTAGGGCAGAGGGGAGAGTGAGCCAGAAAGAGAAAGGCTCCGAGACTCCTTCCTTTGTTTGCCGCATTGTCTGCCTGCTCACTCCCTTCCTCTGTCATCTTACCTTGCCGTCCTCCCCCTTACTTGCAGTTAGCGACCTCTCTCTTTCTTCCTCTCTTTTGTGGCCTTGCCCCCGTCTCATTCCCTATTCACTTCCTTTTGTCTGCTGGGCATCCTACTTAGAAATGATCACTCCTTCGCCCCTCCAACCTTCCACCTTGTTCCCTCGTCCGGCTACCTCTCTATCTTCAGGCACATCTGCCTCTCGTTCCCTCAATCAGTCCTCCCTCTTTATCCCGTCTCTCGATTACTATCAAAATGGTTGCTGTGGAAACAGGTTTATTTGGAAATGGCGGAGGGAAAATTAATCCTGCGCTTTGTCTGCCCATTTCGATACCTCCGTGTGCAGGAGAGCACGTGCGCTCCCGCGAAGGTGCTAATTTTCCTCTGAACGTTGGCCGGGTGTGCGTTAGCGTGTGTGCCACCCTTTAATTCTCTGGGGCTCATTTCACATCTGAAGAGCTTTATTTGTACCAAACCTCTGTTACAGACATTGTTACCATGGCTACAGCCTGTGAGGACCACTGACACAATGATAGACACAGTGGCCATGGCAACCCCATGATCAGTGGTGGGTAATATGATAATTCATGGACAAGGCATCTGACACATTACGGGCACATGAATATGCTCAATCGCTGGAAAGCCGGCCCGTCGCTGGTAATCCACGAGCCTTTGTGCGGTCAACATGCCGAGCGGCTGACAAAGAATACTCCGCTGTAACCAAGGGTGACCAGAACTAACAATAGCTGTCCTCTGGATAAGCTTGAACAAGAGGATACATACATATCAAGCTGCTACTCTGCAGCAGTGCACTGTGCAGCTCGCAGCGCGCGGGTCGCCACTGAATTCAACTGGCACAATCGATATCATAATGAATCTATAATTCCCAGCAGTGGTTCCCCATTGATTATGGCTCACAACCCCATTCCTAAAGCCACTCCGCCTCCAAACGCCACGTGATCCAGTAAGTAAGCATCCGCGCCATCAGCTGTGACAGCTTTCAGATAGTCCCTCGATCCAGCTCACGTTCCGGGATGGCGCAGAGATGGAATCCAGCAGGACTATTTTACAAGCCGCGTCCCATCAATAAATCACCTCTTCCAAGGTCTGCTTTAATTCAATCCAGTGCAATCTAATTTTATTGGTATGTACTGTAGCTTCTTGCAATGTCATCTGTCACAAAAACCATCCCATAAAAGCTCGGGGCCTTGACCTCCGAGAGTGCAGTAATATTCATACAGAGCGCCTTGCCAATATCACCACCGGTGCATACTGTCGCTTTGAGGACGAGGCTTCTTTGTTGATAGCAAACAGCATAAAAGACGAGACAACAAGATAAGGGGGGTGAGGAGGAATCTAGGTTGAGGCATGTAGACGACAGGAAAGTCTGTGGACGACATGGAATAAAGGCAACCTAATGAGGCCGACAGACAAATATCATTTCAGATCTGCTTTTATACTTTTACTCCCTTTTACTGAAGTCGGTCCATTTACACTTGTGTGATATTGGTTTGAGGATTTCTTTTTTCATGATTTGGACTCAGCATGCAGTTTTAATTAACAGGAATCTCAATACCTGTGCTTGTGTGACGCATTTTTATGTGTATTTTGAAGCACGTCATTAGAAAAAGTTAACGCAGCTCCTAAATTCAACGTTTTTACACTCGCTTCAGGTGATTTTTGAGTTTTTCGATAAGAGTTAATGGAAGTACTGACGTCACAATTTGCCTCACATGACTGATCAGCTGGTTCCTCTTCTATCATCTATCAGACTGCATGAAAAACCGCTGATACCGGCTGACACGACGAGAAAAATTAAAATTTTCCTGAAAAATTCATTAACGCGGTTGATGGTCAGATGGTCAAATTTGGTTTGTTTCTTCTTCTTTAACTTTGAGGTCTTTTGGCAGTTGGGTAACAGTAAGTTTAGTTTCTTTTGTTACAGCCCTGCACAACATAGCCCACAGTTTAGGAAAAAAATAAACTAATAGAAAACTAAAAAAAAAATACTGTAGCCTTAAAGCATTGTAAAAAAAAAAAAAAAAAAAAAGGCAAATATGTGAAATAATTACATTTTTAGCTGATTTAAATACAGTTAAAATGCACTTTTACATAAAAGAATAAATGATTAAATGCAAAAATACAGATGTTTGATGTGGACATTATGTACAGTTTTGCTTCAACATGTAAATATCCATTTTTTTTCTAGGATTTTACTAGATATTATCTATAACTTCCCAAAACAGGGAAACTGTTTAGGTAGAATAACAGTTGAATGTTCATTTACCCCTTTTCAACTGTAAATATACATATTTTTTCTAAGTAGAAGTAAATTTCTGTAAAATATAGTACAAATTGTGAAATTTTATGTTCAAACCTAAAAGAAAAGGTGAATTTTTTATGGCTAATATGAGGGTTCTTGCCAGTGTTATAACAGCGTAATGGGTTGCTACGCTGCAAATTGGGCAGTTAGGCTGTTTTTGAGGGTATGTAATATTGTATGTATGTAAAAATATTGAAAAAGCAGTGATGCAGTGCTTCCCCAGTGCTGCTAACGCTGCTATTCACTGGCGTATTCACCGCTAACAGTTAGCAACATCACTGGCGTATTCACCGCTAACAGTTAGCAACATTCACTAAGACTCCCCTGGCATGCTGTCAAAAAGTCCTGAGGAGGACCCTGAACATATAAATTAATAGTTTTTATAATTAATTAATTTTTTTTTAATTTCTGCAATTTAACAAAACAAAAAAAATCTGTAAATTGTTCAAATGATTACAGTTAAAAAAAATATTGGAATTTATTTTAAAAAAAAAAAAAAACTTTTTACAGTGCATATACAGCCATCTTCTGTCAACATTATGCAGTCTAGTTAATTCAACCCAAAGCAGTTAATGGAACCAAGCACAATTCATAATTTTTTTTTTCAACTTCTGCAGCGTTTTAAACCGATTGCCTTAAATGTGCTTGACAGCTGTATGGAAACACAGCTAATGATACAGAACACGGTGACATTCTGGGTGACAGTGTGCTCCCAGCTTCGTGGCAACACTTCCCAGTTTCATCACGTCAGTGCACGAAGCCTGGTCCGTGAAAAAAAAAAAAAAAAAAAAGGGTTTTCCATTTTTTTTTTGTGGAAGAACTTTACTTCCCTTCACGGAGCCACAACCTCAACGGCACCCGACACCTTCTGGGTTAACTGGAAGGTTGCAAGCTCGGCGCCAACATCAGTAACTGAAGGTTCCAAAGCCTTCCCGTGAAGAACGGCGGTCAGAGCAGGCCGCTGGTCCGCATACTTTTGGCTTTTGCAGCGTATCTCCCATCAGCTCGAGATGACTTGCTAAAAAGTCTAATCTGCCTCCAAGAACATTCGTGCAGCGGGTTAAAGGAAGCTTAGCCTTGAGGGGACGGAGTTAAGTCGGGAGTTGTAGTCTCTGACAAAAAGAATGCATCGGCGCAACATTGTTTTAATGACTAGACTTCATAGCCGCTGATGATCATTACGACTAAGACTCATTATTTGTAGTCCGCAACAATTCTTTCGCCTGCAGGCTGTTATATTACACGAGGGGGGGAACGGCGGCGGCGGCGAGGGGTGCCGTGGTAACCGATTCACTTAGACGGCTGACCCTAATGTTGTTATCATACGGGA